>NC_084555.2:12457500-12562500 GCF_033978685.3 Nerophis lumbriciformis | reverse complement strand
TTGCAGAATGAGACACATGTTGTTTTTCTTCTCGTATACAATCACTGTAATAAAAATACAGTACACTGTATACCTCTATTTCTTCTTCACTATTCATACTTTTTCTTTGCCTTTTTTAGCTGGAGATAAGTTACCCAGGCTACACCTACTTGAACATCGTGCCCAACGCCACACTGGCAAAGCTTTATGAAGATAACGGAACAGCCTTAGGGATCCAGTTCACCAAAATTCCCACCAAATTCGCTGGTAGGTTAAAAAAATATTTTGAGTTAATCGGTTTTGTAGCACGCAAAGTTAAAACAAAAACATATTTTTTGATAATTGGGACTAAAAAAAAAATTCTCGTTGTCAATATTTTTCGGAAATATTAGTAGAATCCCTCATATATGAATTAAAAATATATACTTGTATTGTGATTTCTTATATTTGATTTGGGAATAAACTTGTTTTAATGTTAGCATCAGCTTTGAATAAAAAATATTGAAACATTTGTTTTTATTCTTAACATTAGAACTTTTCCCGCTAAGATTACAACTTGTTTTGTCTTTAGTCTCCTAATATTTTTAATTATGACTTTTTCTTTGGAGCAACAAACATTTGTATATTATTAAAAGTCCTCATAAAAATATATGAATTCAAAAAGATATATCTGAATTGTATTTCTTTTGTATTAGTTTTTTGAGGGAAACACTTGCATTAGGCGTCAATAGTATATGAAATAAAAACATTTTTAAAACTTCTTTTATATATATATATATATTTTTTTTTTTTTTTTTTTTTTTAACTTTACACCTTTCTCCCAGCTTGTTTTGTCTTTATGTTATGACTTTTGTTCTCCTAATATTTCGACTTTATTGTTGTAAAATTATGAATTTTTATCACTTAATTCCAAAACTTTTTTTCTCTTCACTTATAACTTTATTGTCCTAATAATTGTTTAGTTCATTCTGGTTAAATTGTATGACAATATTTATTATTATTATTATTATTATTATTATTATTATTATTATTATATTGGTAGAATCCCTGAACTTAGTATTATGCATTCAAAAATATATATTTAAATAGTTTTTTCATATTAGTTTTTTGAAGGATAAAATTGTATTTTAATTTTAGCATTAGGCCTCAACATAGTGTATGAATTAAAAAAACATATTGAAATGTAGAGAATTATGAGGGACACTTATTTTCTCATTTTAACAGAAGCCTTCAACTTTGTATAGAAAAAAATACAGTTCAAATAAATATAAATATTCATTAATTTATTCATTAATCTAATAATTTTATAATAAAATGAAATGTTTTAACATAGATACAGTATGTGTTTCAAGGACAAACATTTTTCAATGGCATATCCAGTTCTACCTTTTAAAAGTTTTCCTTTTACAGATAGAAAATTAATTAAGACTGGTTGCAGCCAAGTAGTGCAGTCCATTTTTGTGTCAAGAGACACAATCAATCCACAATCAAATCCACACAATAAAGCAAATTATTTTTGATCTATTCATTGATTATTAAATTAGACGACAGTCACAAAACTTTTTTGAAGATATTTAAACTTTATTCTAAAAAAAAAAATTTTTTTCCAGTAACATTACAACTTTTCTTTTTGTTATGAATTTATTCCTAAGATTATAACATAGTTCTCATAAAATTATGACTTTTTATCTCATGAAATTGTAATATGTCTCTTCATTACTATAACGTTCTAATAATAATAATAATAACTGGGATTTATATAGCGCTTTTCTAAGTACCCAAAGTCGCTTTACATGTAGAACCCATCAGTCATTCACACCTGGTGGTGGTAAGCTACTTTCATAGCCACAGCTGCCCTGGGGTAGACTGACGGAAGCGTGGCTGCAATTTGCACCAACGGCCCCTCCGACCACCACCTATCATTCATCATTCAATTCACCGGTGTGAGTGGCACCGGGGGCAAAGGGTGAAGTGTCCTGCCCAAGGACACAACGGCAGCAAAATTTGGATGGTAAGAGGCGGGGAGCGAACCTGCAACCCTCAGGTTTCTGGCACGGTTGCTCTACCCACTACGCCATGCCGCCCGTGTTCTCCTAATATCTTGATTTTGAGACACTTGTGATTAAGGGCTGTGTAAATAAACTTTGATTGATTGATAGATTGACTTAATTATTGTAAAACCGCATGTTTATTAAGGGTGTTCAAAGCAATCAATTTACATCTGAATCGTGATTCTTATTTACTGCAATGATAAATCCAAGGATAATTGAAAAATAAATAAAATAAATACAATAAATAAAATAAAATTATATATATGTATATATATATATATATATATATATATATATATATATATATATATATATATATGTATATGTATATATATATATATATATATATATATATATATATATATATATATATATATATATATATATATATATATATATATATATATATATATATATACACTTTTTTTTTTACAAATGCAATTTTAAAAAGGTGTTTTTAGGCCCTCTCCATGCTTACTGGAAGTGCGTACACATACATCAGCAACCAAAAGGGCGTTTTGTAACCTATAACCTGTTTCGAAAAGGTTTATTATAACTAAAATACCAAATAATACATTGCAAGAATCAGTTTGAATCGAAAATCAATACTGAATCGAATCGGCGCCCCAAGAATCGGAATCGGATTTAATCATGAGGTCCCCAAAGATTCTCATCTCTAATATTTATACTAGTAAAATTATGACTTTTTTTCCCTGTAAGATTGACTTTTTTCTCTTTATGCCATAACGTTATTCTCCTAACATTTCAAGTTAATTCTCGTCAACGTATGACCTTTTTGTTGTGTAAAATTCTAAGTTTTGTTTCTTTATTCTCCTAATATTTTGACTTTGTACTCATAAAATAGCAATTTTAACATTACAGATTTGTTCTCTCAATATTATTACTATTTTCCTAAAAGTTTGACTTTATTCTTGTTCTTGTACATTTAAATCCAAATTATATTTTCCTTTTAAAAAAAATTAAACAATTGTGTTTTCTGCAGTGTCTGAAAGACTCTATGTCACAGGTGTCAACTCATGGCCCGGGGCCAGATGAGGCCCAGTACTTCATTTTATTTGGCCCTCGAAAGCCTGGAAATAATATGTATCATAAAGTACTGTAACTTTTCTTACTAAATGTATTTTTTCTTTCTATTTTGGAAGAAAAAAATATATTTACTCCATGTAATCGCAAATTATGTTAACTTAAATATTGTCTAATTATGCAAAAATATATTCTCAAACATTTAAACCATTTTTTAAATAGAATTAAATACTAATAATAATGATTTCAAAGCAAGTTATCAATCAAATTGTGCGATGTAGCAATAGATTTCATGGTAAAATTGTGAAATTTACTGTGGTTTTTTCTCTAAATGAAAAAAAAATACTTTTTTTACTGTAATAAACTGTGGTGCCGTGTTGGCATTTACAGTAATACACCAAAAAATCTACAGTTGTTGATTTGCGGTATAAAAAAAACAAAACTGGCAGCTCAGGTGCCAAAATGATACTGTAAAATTGCAGTTTTTTTTATTTACAGTAAAACAACAAATGTCAATTTTACAGTAAAATTCTGGCAACTGAGCTTTTTTAACCATAAAAACAGCAATACTGTTTTTCCATTTACAGTAATATACACTACATTTTGAGGTGAAATTATTGCAACTTACCATATTTTTTTTGACATTTTAGTTTAAAAAAAAATCTACTAATAAAATGCATTTAAAAAAGGGTGTAATAATAATATTCACTGTTAGAAGCGGCCCCCTGGGGCCAAACATAACTGCAATGTGGCCCTCAGTGAACACGACTTTGACACCTCTGCTCTTTGTAATATTTAGGTTTTCCTGTATGAATAGTTATGCACAAAAAAGATCAAATTAAGTATTTAGTTTGTCATTATTGAGTGTAGATTATTTCCTAAAAAAATGTTTTTTCAAAGATTTAAGTAAAAGCCTTAAACAGCCTGTAGTGTGTATAGTTTGCCATCTGAGTACATGAAAGCCATCCATTTGTCACCTTTGGCAGCTTCCACAGACTTTGGCAACGTGTCATACGTGATCCCTGGTATCCATCCCATTTTCTCCATCGCCACAGACGCTTTTAACCACACTGAGGCTTTTGCCGAAGCAGCAGGTAGAATCGCACACGTTCTTGTTTTCTTGTTCTCCGTTTCAGCCCTGATGGTCATTTTATGTTTTGCTTGTTTATTTCCTATGCATCTCCTCCTCCTCCTCCTCCTCCTCCTCCTTGCTGTGCCAGGCTCTGAAGACACCCAGATGTACACCCTGAGGGTTGCCAAAGCTCTGGCGATGACAGCTGTGGATGTTCTCTGCAGCCCATGTTTGCTGAGGCAAGTGAGAGACGACTTTGCTCAGGCAGTCATCAGTAACATGATTAAGTAATATTACTTTTGCATCAAATGACTTGTATGCTGTAGTTTGTAGTTGACTATGCCAGGGGATTCGTTGACTTGGTTTGCAAAAGATAATTTCTCTTAAATAATGTAGCTTTGGTCATTACGGATGGCAGCCACGTATCTGTGAGCAGCAGAATAATTAAGTGCTCTTCCACTAGATGGTGGAAGGTTTATAATTAGCGTGTGTATCAAAGTGCTTTGTGTACATTTTCAAATACATTAAAAGGGAGGCAAACACTGCACTATGGAATTAAATACTAAAATATTGAAATTATTGCTGTACTACATACTCCTATATTGGTCTTTTCTTTACTCAACTAGGGGGAGGTCTTTATTTATTTTTAAATAATCACACAATCAATAGAATACTGTTGACAGTGTCAAACAAAAAGCATGTATCTTCATTTTTTAAAATCTGAAACACAAAGACAATAAACATTGTTTTAAGATAAAAAATAAAATAAAATAAAAAAAACTGTCAAGTTCAGTTTGACAGATGTTGATGTTTGGCGTTTATTAAACCATCCATCCATTTTTTACCGCTTGTCCCTCTCGGTGTCGCGGGGGGTGCTGGAGCCTATACCAGCTGGACAAGTGGCGTTTATTAATTCACTTAATAATAACGTGGCCATCACATCTACTACAGCAAAGGCCACTGTTTGTGTTTGTGGGTCATAATATATATATATATATATATATATATATATATATATATATATATATATATATATATATATATATATATATATGTATATGTATATATATATATATATACTGTACATACATATACCGTATTTTTCGGAGTATAAGTCGCACCTGCCGAAAATGCATAATAAAAAAGGAAAAAAACATATATAAGTCGCACTGGAACTATGAAAAAAACTGCGACTTATAGTCCGAAAAATACGGTATATATATATATATATATGTATATATATATATATATATATATATATATGTACATATATATATATATATATATATATATATATATATATATATATATATATATATATATATATATATATATATATATATATATATATTTATATATATATATATATATATATGTCTATGTACAGTATATTAGGGCTGCAACTAACGATTCATTTGATAATCGATTAATCTGTCGATTATTAGTTCGATTAATCGATTAATAATCGAATAAAAGAGACAAACTACATTTCTATCCTTTCCAGTATTTTATTGAAAAAAAAAACCCAGCATACTGGCACCATACTTATTTTGATTATTGTTTCTCAGCTGTTTGTACATGTTGCAGTTTTACTGATTGCCAATCATAGTGTTCCGTTACTGATTGACAATTGAAGTGTTGCATTACTGATTGCCAACCATAGTGTTAGGTTACTGATTGCCAATCAAAGTGTTGCGTTACTGATTGGCAATCATAGTGTTTGGTTACTGATTGACAATTGAAGTGTTGCAATACTGATTGCCACCATAGTGTTGGGTTACTGATTGCCAATCAAAGTGTTGCGTTACTGATTGCCAATTATAGTGTTAGGTTACTGATTGACAATTGAAGTGTTGCGTTACTGATTGCCAACCATAGTGTTAGGTTACTGATTGCCAACCAAAGTGTTGCGTTACTGATTGCCAATCATCAATATTAATCAGTCCTGTTACCTAAATGATTGTATTTGTTTATTTAAAAAAAGCAATACATGCAGCTATATTTCATGTATTTGCTAATCATGGCACTCCTGTTACTTCCAGTCCTGTCACTCAAATGAGCTATCAACGGCTTAGGAACCTTGTCACAAAAATAAATAAAATTGCGTCAGATGTGCCCGACAACATTTGGAGTAGTAGACTGTGTATAATCAGATTTAGAGTAAAAAAATAGAGAAACATTTCAGTTTATTTTGAGAGTTACAACCATGGCATAAACACTCTATGCCGCTGTTTGGGACTGGGGGGGGGGCACATGATTATGGCCACCTGTCACGTCAGTAGATGATCATCAACGTGGTCGTCATGCTCTGCAGGTGATTGCTTGTTCTACATTAATGGACTGCTCATGGATAAAATGATGCTTAGTCTCTACAAAACTTCTATTCAGCGGTGAGTCAACATGTCCTTTGTGATAGTTTTAGTTCGGTTTAACAGCATCTTGGCAGCCTAACTTCAAAAGCCCATAGAGATAATCGCTAGTTTTGCATGGCCATCAAACACCATCATCGTGACAGATTTACAGTCGTATTTCTAAAACTACTATATTATTTAAATTTATATTGTTGCCGAATCTTTTCCCTAAAGATATAATGTATAAAGAACATTAGTCTTTTCCTACTTTTTGCACTTTTATTGTGTTTTATTTACTTTTTCAATTAACGCCAAAGTAGCATAGCAATTTGGAATTGGATTTACTGTTAATAGGAGGTATGGAACACTTTTCTTTTTCCCTTGGACCTATGAACATATTTTTTTCACTTTTTGACATAAACTTTGGACACTATCTGGAATGTAAACACATGACTATTGAACATATTGGATTGAACTAAAACAAAATCTTGTTTTAGAGCAACAAAAACAAGCAACGGCAAGCAAATGGCACCAATTTGGTGAAATGTCCCCAATAATAAAGAAGAAGGAAGAAGTCATTTTAATAATGAAAAACAAAAGTCAATGCTTGAGATTTATTTTTCTTTCACACTTGCAAATTATATATTTTTTGTTTTGAAATGAAACGTGGAATCACAAGGATGCAATGCAGTTAGCGTCACGGCGATACAAAAGTCACAAGGAGACGCACGTCGAACGTGCTGGAAAAGAAAATTTCAACTAATTGTTGCGTTACTGATTGCCAATCATAGTGTTTGGTTACTGATTGACAATTAAAGTGTTGCGTTACTGATTTCCAATCATAGTGTTCTGTTACTGATTGACAATTGAAGTGTTGCGTTACTGATTGCTAATCAAAATGTTGGGTTACTGATTGCCAATTATAGTGTTTGGTTACTGATTGACAATTGAAGTGTTGCATTACTGATTGTCAATCATAGTGTTCGGTTACTGATTGCCAATTGAAGTGTTGCGTTACTGATTACTAATCAAAGTGTTGGGTTACTGATTGCCAATTATAGGGTTTGGTTACTGATTGACAATCGAAGTGTTGCATTACTGATTGTCAACCATAGTGTTGGGTTACTGATTGCCAATCAAAGTGTTGCATTACTGATTGCCAATCATAGTGTTTTATTAATGATTGAAAATTAAAGTGTTGCGTTACTGATTGCCAACCATAGTGTTGGGTTACTGATTCCCAATCAAAGTGTTGCGTTACTGATTGCCAATAATAGTGTTTTGTTACTGATTGACAACTGAAGTGTTGCGCTACTGATTGCCAACCATAGTGTTGGGTTACTGATTGCCAATCAAAGTGTTGCATTACTGATTTCCAATCATAGTGTTTGGTTACTGATTGACAATAGTGTTTGATTACCGATTGACAATTAAAGTGCTGCATTACTGATTGTCAACCATAGTGTTGGGTTACTGATTCCCAATCAAAGTGTTGCGTTACTGATTGCCAACCATAGTGTTGGGTTACTGATTCCCAATCAAAGTGTTGCGTTACTGATTGCCAATAATAATGTTTGGTTACTGATTGACGATTGAAGTGTTGCGTTACTGATTGCCAATCATAATATTTGATTACTGATTGACAATTAAAGTGTTGTGTTACTGATTGCCAACCATAGTGTTGGGTTACTGATTCCCAATCAAAGTGTTGCGTTACTGACTGCCAATAATAGTGTTTGGTTACTGATTGACAATTGAAGTGTTGCGCTACTGATTGACAATTGAAGTGTTGCGCTACTGATTGCCAACCATAGTGTTGGGTTACTGATTGCAAATCAAAGTGTTGGGTTACTGATTGCCAATCATAGTGTTTGGTTACAGATTGACAATTGAAGTGTTGCGCTACTGATTGCCAACCTTAGTGTTGGGTTACTGATTGCAAATCAAAGTGTTGGGTTACAGATTGCCAATCATAGTGTTTGGTTACTGATTGACAATTGAAGTGTTGCGCTACTGATTGCCAACCATAGTGTTGGGTTACTGATTGCCAATCAAAGTGTCGTGTTACTGATTGCCTATCATAGTGTTTGGTTACTGATTGACAATAATAGTGTTTGGTTATTGATTGACAATTGAAGTGTTGGCTTACTGATTGCCAACCAAAGTGTTGGGTTACTGATTGACAGTCAAAGTGTTGAGTTACCGATTGCTAATCAAAGTGTTGGGTTACTGATTGCAAATCAAAACGTTTGGTTACTGATTGTCATTCAAGGTGTTGCATCACTGATTGCCAAGATGCCAAAGGAGGTGACGGTATGTCTTTCTGAACAGTTTGTGAATGGCGCTCACCTCTCAGAGAAGGAGGAAACATCAAGCCACAGCAAAAGTCTTTCCATAAACAGCGTGATGATGTAGTTACAGCATGACTCCGCAGTTGTCAAAAGGCCGGGTTGAGAAGGCAGTGGTCCTCGTGCGGCAGCGGCGTTCCTCACAATTTCACCAGCATAAAAAGGCGCTCTGTGTCGTGGAGGATCCTTACGAGTAGATGGACCAGTAAATGATGTTGAAGAGGATGTAGGCCCCGGGAAAGGCGACCCGCGAGTACTTGTCTATGGCGTGGGTGTCGATCCAAATGTTCACGTAGGCCCTGGCGGGTTTCACCTGGCCCGTCAGCTGCGGATCGTTCAGCGCCACTTGAGCCAGAATCCGCTCCTGCCGCCCACCGTTCTCCGGCATGCCGTAATTCCCGGTGCTGTTGACGTCCATGGTCCCGTATCCGGTGATCATTGGGTCGATCATCATGTCGTCCGGGTTGCCAATGCCACACGTGCAGGGCAGCTGGGCAGGCAAAATTATTTCATTAATCAGGGCCAAAAAATAACGCGCCATGGGTGGTGGAAGGATGTTTGGGATAGAAATCTTCCTCAAGGGCCGTGTGGGTGATTGGCGCCATATGTTGCAACATTTGCCAGATGAAAAATAGTAACAGGAGCAAGATTGAGTCCCTGCTTTCATTGGCCGTAACCCAGAGAGAGGCTTAAACTGACGCAATTTAAGAACATATTATTTTATTTATTTTCATCTGTGCCACAATCAAATTCTCTTTATATTTAATAATGCCTGATAATGACTTTTACAGCACTGCTGTATTTGCAACAATTTTAGCTGCAAAAATCTGAAAATATGTTTGAAATCTGATGCAATTGAGCAGCCGTATCATACAGAACATCCGGAAAGTATTCACTTTTTCCACATTTTGTTATGTTACAGCCTTATTCCAAAATGGAATACATTTAGTTTTGTCCTCAAAATTCTACAGAAAATACCTTATATTGACAATGTAAAAGGGTATTTAATTGTTTTTTTTGCAATTGTATTAAAAAATTAAAAAAAATAGAAGTCACATATACATAAGTATTCCCAGCTGTTGCTAAATACTTTGTTGATGCACCTTAGGCAGCAATTACAGCCTCAAGTCTTTTTGAATACGTTGCCACAAGCTTGGCACACCTATCTTTGTTGCAGTTTCGCCCATTCTTCTTTGCAGCACCTCTCAAGCTGTATCAGGTTGGATGGGAAGTGTCGGTTTTCATCCAGAATGTCTCTGTACATTGCTGCATTCATCTTAGTCTAGTCAGGGAGGTGACCAATAACCCGATGGTCACTTTGTCAGAGCTACAGCATTACACTGTGGAGAGAGGAGAACCTTCCAGAAGGACAACCATCTTTGCAGCAATCCACCAATCAGGTCTGTATGGTATAGTGGTCGGACGGAAGCCTTTTCTTTGTAAAAAGTTTGCCAAAATGCACCTGAAAGACTCTCAGACCACGAGAAACAAATTTATCTGGACTGATGAGACAAAGATTGAACTATTTGGTGTGAAAGTTTTAGGATAACCAGGCACCGCTCATCACCAGGCTAATACCAACTATACAGTGAAGCATGGTGGTGGCAGCATCATGCTGTGGGGATGTTATTCAGTGGCAGGAACTGGGAGAATCAGCAGGATAGAGGGAAAGATGAATGCAGCAATGTACAGAGACATCCTGGATGAAAACCAACGCTTCCTATCCAACCCGATGGAGCTTGAGAGGTGCTGCAAAGAGGAATGAGCAAAGAAAAATGGGCGAAACTGCCCAAAGATAGGTGTGTCAAGCTTGTGGCACATTCAAAAAGACTTAAGGCTATAATTGCTGTCACAAATGTACTGAGGAAAGGCTGTGAATACTTATGTACATGTGATTTTTTTCGTGTTTTATTTTAATACATTTGCAAAATAAAAACACCTTTTCACATTGTCATCATGGGGTATTTTCTGTAGAATTTTGAGAACAAAACAAAATATATTCCACTTTGTAATAAGGCTGTAACATAACAAAAGGTGAAGCGCTGTGAATAATGCATGTGAATGTGAATAATAATAACACATGGGGTTTAAATCATTCATTGTAAAAATAAACCTTTTTTTCATCTGCCCTTTTGCATTTGGCAGATGACAAATATGAATATGCATGAGATTAAATTGCAGAAATAATTGGCCATAGCCTTAAGACAAGCCTAAAGGGATGCAATTTAGAAAATATGTACTGCAAGTATGGACGTATGATATTTATAGTTATCTTTGCATTTCACATGTATAATTGAGTTAGACATCCCCTCGCGTGAATAATAATTTATCCAAAAATAAATTCAAAGATAATTCTGATAATATAATTACTACTAATAACTGTAAAAAAAAATATTGCATAAATTCCACACAATTATACGTTCCTCATAAATAATTGTATTTGGTATTTTTTTGCTGTTGCAACACACAAGGCCTCAAAAAAGTGTTTTACTTTTTCTTCGGCTTTTTTAGTGATTTGGGTGATACTTTCACAAAAGGGAATCAGTGCTGATGTTGAAAAATGTGAAGCTAACAACACATTGTAAAAGTAGTGTGGCAATCAAAAGTGGTGCACATGTCTCTGTCCTGACTGCTGAGTCGACAATTCCATCAAAATAGACAAAAATGTAATGTGTATGTTTTACCCAGCAATGACCTACTTTTTACACTTGTATAACAGTTCAAAATATTATGATGCAACATATGGAGTTGAAAGTTTAACACTGGAACGTTTGGATCCATTTGGATTTTCATTATTTCCTATGAGATAAACTGAGAAATAAAAACAAATTGTGCTACATCCAACCATGTTAAAGGGGAACTGCACTTTTTTGGGGGGGATTTTGCCGAGCGTTCACAATCATTATGAAAGACATTACGACGGATGGATTTTTTATAATGCATTCTAAATATTAAATACATTCGATTAAAAGTCCGCTTACAATGAAGCCTATGGGAACCATTAAATTCTGCCAATAGAGATCTTAAAAGAAACATCCAAACACCTCCATTGGGGTTTTATATACATGATGTAAGTATATATGTAATGTAGTAATGAGCACATTTCTAATAACATTTAATATTTACGTATTATTTTAAGTAAATTTTTTGAGAGCCAAAAAAATGTATAAAACTTCACTTACTGTATAAAGTCTGCTGTCATTAGGATGCCGACTGCTAGGATGTTCATATATTCCTATTTAGATGAAAAATGTCTCATAATCCTCGCGAAAGACAGGGTGGGGGGGTAACAAGCGCTTTTCGTGTCATCCTAAATGGCTGTTAACGTGTCCCAACTTGTTGGATTATATCACCAGCCACCTTCTGTCCAGATGAGAGGCATGATTTATGATCGAGAATAAACTTACAAGGAGCAGAGAAGCGAGAAAGCAGCAGACCACTCGATGATGTAAACATTTGCACACAGGAAGTGATCACGTCGCCGGTTTAAATAGTTTGTCTTTGTTAGTGCTTGTAATAACAATATCACTAATACTCAGTGATGGGCAGTAACAAGCTTAGTTACTTTCAGACCCATGTAGCCAAGTAGCTTACCGTATTTTTCGGAGTATAAGTCACACCGGAGTATAAGTCGCACCTGCCAAAAATGCATAATAAAGAAGGAAAAAAACATATAAAAGTCGCACTGGAGCCCGGCCAAACTATGAAAAAAACTGCGACTTATAGTCCGAAAAATACGGTATATTAAAGCTACAAGCTACAGAGAGAGAAAAAGGACTGTGAATCCAGGGCAAAAAGAAATATGAAGAAAATAAAATGACTTGGATGAATGAGTGGATGAATGAGAACATCCATATATACGGACAAAATCCATAATGTTTGTATGATGAGTCACAATTGGCTAAGGTTAGGGCGAAACATTACGGGCTGGCCAATCAGAGGCAAGATAAGGCGGGTCAATGAAACCAGGAAGCAAGATCATAACAGACTTGAACTCATGTCACATAACAACGGGGCAGTCAAAGAAAGAGGGACGAGTCACAAAAAAAGGAAAAAAGAAACATACTTGAAAATGGCAGAGGAATTCTCTCCCGCAGATTAGATTTTTCCTTTAGTGATGAAGATGGCGTCCAGGAAACCCACAATAATGTGTGTCCTTGCTCATATTGAGACAAATGTATGCGTTTAGCTAAAACAAAGCTTAAAACCTTAGTTTTTAATCATTTAAACCAAACCATAACATAAAACTAAATTGCCCTCTTCATCTAAGACATCCTACACAAATTTAGGACCATGCATTAAGGCAGTGGTCACCAACCTTCTCGAGCCCAAGATCCCTTGTTTCAGCCAAAAACATAGCAAGATCTACCAATGAGTCAACGATTTAACACACACACACACACACACACACATATATATATATATATATATATATATATATATATATATATATATATATATATTAGTGTTGTCCCGATACTAATATTTATTTCAATACTTTTAGGTACTTTTCTAAATAAAGGGGACCACAAAAAATTGCATTATTGCCTTTATTTTAACAAAAAATCTTAGGGTACATTAAACATATGTTTATTATTGCAAGTTTGTCCTTAAATAAAATAGTGAACATACTAGACAACTTGTCTTTTATTAGTAAGTAAGCAAACAAAGGCTCCTAATTTAGCTGCTGACATATGCAGTAACATATTGTGTCATTTTCCATTCTATTATTTTGTCAATATTATTAAGAACAAGTGGTAGAAAATGAATTATTAATCTACTTGTTCATTTACTGTTAATATCTGCTTACTTTCTCTTTTAACATGTTCTATCTACACTTCTGTTAAAATGTAATAATCACTTATTCTTCTGTTGTTTGATACTTTACATTAGTTTTGCATGATACCACAAATTTAGGTATCGATCTGATACCAAGTAGTGACAGGATCATACATTGGTCATATTCAAAGTCCTCATGTGTCCAGGGACATATTTCCTGAGTTTATAAACATAATGAAAATTAAAAAAAAAAAAAACGAAAGAAAATGTTGACGTAATCATAGTAGTATCGACTAGATACGCTACTGTACTTGGTATCATTACAGTGAATGTTAGGTGTAGATCCACCAACGGTGTCTGTTCGGCGGACCGGTACTTTTCAGAGGCGGTATAGTACCGAATATGATTCATTAGTATCGCTGTACTATACTAATACCAGTATACCGTACAACCCTAATATATATATGTATATATATATATATATATATATATATATATATATATATATATATGTATGTATATATATATATATATATACATATATACATATATATGTGTGTGTGTGTGTATATATATATATATATATATATATATATATATATATATATATATATATATATATATATATATATATATATATATATATATATATATATATATATATATGTGTGTGTGTGTATATGTAAAGATAAAGCTTTGTGGTTTTATTATTGGCTGATGTCAACATTTAGCTTTTTTTTCTCGTTGTGTTTTTTGCTGTTTTCCCAATTTTTGCAGGTGTTTTTTTTTTGTGTGTAATGTGTGTAGGGCCAATGACAAAGGAGTCACGGGCCACAGATGGCCCATGTGCTGCACTTTGAGCACCCCTGCTGTAGAAGCTAACTGTTTATGGCAACTATAGTCCTAGCGCCGTACCATATTTGGTCATTCTATGGTCACATAGAGTCAGGTTACTAAGTCAGCGATGGAAGTAGTAAATCAGCTGTTCACCTGTGTGATAAAGAAGGGTTAAACAGGGAAGTCCTACGTTTGCTGCCGCTTTTTTTCATCATATATTAACTGCCTTTGCACTTGTCAATGTTTACTTTTGTATATAAATCAACACAAAATCCGTACTATGGAGAAATGTTCAGGGACTCTATTATTTGGCTTGTTAGCTTCCTGTTGCAGTCGAGCGATGATGATGATGACGGACGGGCGCATTTATGGAACCTTACAGTTTGTGGAAGACGTGGCAGAACTTCCAGCAGAGCACCGCATTGCAGGAGAGAGCAAAACGCTTGATTGCTGCCCAGAAAGTGTGGGCGCCTTTCTGATGATACGTCCACAAAATGCAAGTCCTCGCATTGGAGGAAGATGCTAGAAAATGTCCAGTCAGCCTTAATGCATTGTTGCAGATCGATGATTCTTTAGCACAACAAGAAATTTTGCATCTGCGAGACGAGCGGGTGAAGTGTCCGGCCATGCGCAGGGGGTGTGGCCGCCCTGAGGAGGATGTGAGGCGTGTAGGGATGTTCAGGGGTTAAAATGTGTGCCTGTGTGCGGCTCTGTTATTCACTCTCCAGGTGGGGATGTCATTGATGTCATATTAATACTTTTTTTTTTCTAATATTTTTGCGATTGTCGGGATGGCGAACCCTGCATTAGGGTAAGTTGAGTTCATGAAAAGTTACCAACTGTTCCCAAACAACACACAGGTCTTTTTTTTTTTTGTCAAGATATTGTGGAGAACGCATATATTTTTAAGAGTTATTTCTTTATTCATAGTCATGTTTAAAGCAGCTAATATTTTCCCCATGTGTACACTTTGTTCTTGTATCTCATGACCACAAGTAAACTCTTGTGCTTTACCTTGAAGGCGTTGGAATGTGTATTGGGAGTATGATGTACTCCCTTTTTACCTCATCTTTTTAGAACAATGAGGCTGTTTTCGTACTAAATAAGATGTTTCTTTCCGTTTAATTTTCAGACCGCTTCTAGATGCCGCTATTAACGCACTGTAAGACTGGTCTCTTGAAGCTTTAGTAAAACTTGATAATATTCCTATTCTGTCTTGATGGTCCTTCTTACTCAACATATCATCCGAAAGAATTTGGGATTGAACAGTGACTTTTATTCCCTGAGAGGAAGACTGGTCTGACACAACAATATAGATAGATGCTGTTTTTTTTTCCACTGCAGGCAGAGAAAATAAATAACAGTATAGTGGTGGGCCAAAGAAAAGGCAAACTAAAATAAATACATGCAGTCGGCGTGGAGGCCCTTAGAGGTAGTTGTAGGGTGTCCCCAGATAAATGACAGATGATAATATTAATGGACCCTTAATGGGTCCATTTGTACGGTCTTTGTTACATTAACATAGATATTATACATGTGGGCCCATAAATATAAATGTTGTTAAAATGAAGCTTTGATGAAGCAAGCTACTTTTGCCGTGTGGTTTAGGTACATTTAATTGAGAGCAACTTGTAGCTTAGCTTATTACATTTTGATACGTTGTCATGTCTTTCATAATGATTGTGAACAATAGGCACAATTCCAAATAAATTGCAGTTCCCCTTTACCTTCTTGTGTGTGTTTTTTTTGTGCACACAATAGAATAAAACGCTCTGCAGGCATAATGTGTAGTTGTGGGCTCTTTGTCGGCGCCAAGTGGATTAAACTGCCTTGCATTCACACACAAAGAATCCACCATTTAGAGTAAGAGCATCTATTGAGGACATTGTTACAACTAATAATAAAGGCCAGTTCCAATTGCTTCAGAGGAATCCAAAGACATTACTCACTGCAGGAGATAATGACAAAAAAGCTCTTACCCTCTCCCTGAGTTTCCTCTCCTTGCGCTCCTGCACGGTGGAGAGGTAGTTGACAGCGGCGTACTCGATCACCGACAGGAAGACGAAGACAAAGCTGACCCATAGGTAGATGTCCACCGCCTTGATGTAGGACACTCGCGGCATGGAGGCGTTGACCCCGGTGATGATGGTGGACATGGTGAGGACAGTGGTGATGCCTACACACACACACACACACACACACACACACTTTTGAATCACTTCAACAATGGACATTATGTAAGGCAGTTATTTGCATGGCCACGACAGACAGAAGGGAATACACAGAACAGGACGTTGTGCCTGCTGGCCTCCTCCTGTCACAATAAGAGATGAATGAACTGCTTTTTATTTGTTATTGTGTTGGAGGAACGACATGCATAAAAAGCACCACAATCGAGTGTAAATAATTTACAGCCGTCGTTATGTAAGCAAGTAAAACATCATTTCATGATACCAGCAAGTAGGGATGGACAATATTATTTTTTTTTACAATTCCGATAACTTCCCGCTTCTCAAACCCATACCGATAACTCAGTGAATCTCAAACTGC
Organism: Nerophis lumbriciformis; assembly: GCF_033978685.3. NCBI lineage: Eukaryota > Metazoa > Chordata > Actinopteri > Syngnathiformes > Syngnathidae > Nerophis > Nerophis lumbriciformis. The sequence goes on along the minus strand of NC_084555.2, from coordinate 12,545,489 downwards.
TCCATCTAGTGGTACGCCAAAGAATCACTTAATTAAAGTACAGTGTTTTATTTTCCTATATTCAAACACCGTTTTACTGTATAAAATGTGTGTAATGTTACAGTGGTCACAAATATTAAATATATAAGGCTGTGAGGCTTGTCACTAACAGTTTGGTTATGTTTTGGTTTTTCCTCTGTGTTTGTGTTTTATTTCCTGTCAGCGCTCTTATTTTGGTTCCTTTTCCTGCACGTCTCCCTGAGCGCTTGTTTCCCCTCACCTGTACCCGATTGGCAGTCTGGCACACCTGGTGGCAATTGCCAATCAGGCTACTATTTATACCTGCCTCGCCCTCCAGTCAGGGCTGGAGTACTGATAGCTGTTTGCAGTTTGCTGTCTCCTAGTTCCTCGTTTCCTGTTTGCTGTTTCCAGGTTGCCTGTTTCCTGGTTCCTGTGTGCTGTCACCTGTTTTTCTGGGGTCCTGTAACCTGTTATCCTGGTTCTGGGTTCGTGTTTTACCTGCATTTTTGGACAATACATCATGTATTCCTGCACCAAGCCTGCCATCTCTGCAACTTGGGGTTTGTCACCAACACTGCACACTTAAAATCCTTTTTCTCAAAACTCGACAGTGCGCCTTATAACCCGGTGCGCCTAATGTAAGGAATACGTTTGGTTGAGCTTACCCACCTCCAAGCAATTTTATTTGGTACATAGTGTAATGATAAGTGTGACCAGTAGATGGCAGTCAAACATAAGAGATAAGTGCAGCCTGCAATATGATGGGTCTCAAGGAAACAACACCAACATTTTATATGTTCCATTGAAAATATAGAACATTACACACGGCGCTCAAAAATCTATTAAAATATTTTAGTACGACTTTGGTAAGCTATGAAACTGCACCGCTGTTTAGTCTTCTTTACTTGGCGCAGGTCATCATGTTGCTTCTTCCTCCACTTCCGCACCGTTGATTCTTTAATGTTAAATTCTCTCGCTGCTGCTCTATTCCCGTGTTCTACTGCGTGACTGGTCGCCTTAAGTTTAAACTCTGCGTCAGAAGAGCGTCTCTTAAAGGCCTACTGAAAACCACTACTACCGACCACGCAGTCTGATAGTTTATATATCAATGATGAAATCTTAACATTGCAACACATGCCAATATGGCCGGGTTAGCTTACTAAAGTGCAATTTTAAATTTTGTGCGAAATATCCTGCTGAAAACGTCTCGGTATGATGACGCCTGCGCGTGACGTCACGGATTGTAGAGGACATTTTGGGACAGCATGGTGGCCAGCTATTAAGTCGTCTGTTTTCATCGCAAAATTCCACAGTATTCTGGACATCTGTGTTGGGGAATCTTTTGCAATTTGTTCGATGATCAATGGAGACAGCAAAGAAGAAAGCTGTAGGTGGGAAACGGTGTATTGCGGCAGGTGTTGTGCCGGATAACGCACCCCCGCCGTAGAATGCACCCCCTGACTGTTGTGCCGGATAACACAGCCGGTGTTTAATTGTTTACATTCCCGAAAGAAGACAGTCAAGCTTTACCATTGGCCTGTGGAGAACTGGGACAACAGAGACTCTTACCAGGAGGACTTTGAGTTGGATGCGCAGACGCGGTACCGTGAGTACGCATGCAGCTGCGGCTTCCAAACATTTGATCGCTTTCCCGTACGTGCGTGCCGCTATGTGCATGTCACGTACGTAACTTTGGGGACTTTGGGGAAATATATGTACTGTATGAACTTTGGGGAGTTGAACGGTACTTTGGACTGTGGGATTGAGTGTGTTGTGCAGGTGTTTGAGTTGTATTGGCGGGTTATATGGACGGGAGGGGGGAGGTGTTTGTTATGCGGGATTAATTTGTGGCATGTTAAATATAAGTCTGGTTGTGTTGTGGCTAATAGAGTATATATATGTCTTGTGTTTATTTACTGTTTTAGTCATTCCCAGCTGAATATCAGGATCCACCCACCTCTCACAGCATCTTCCCTATCTGAATCGCTCCCACTGCCCTCTAGTCCTTCACTCTCACTTTCCTCATCCACGTATCTTTCATCCTCGCTCAAATTAATGGGGAAATCGTCGCTTTCTCGGTCCGAATCGCTCTCGCTGCTGGTGGCCATGATTGTAAACAATGTGCAGATGTGAGGAGCTCCACAACCTGTGACGTCACGCTACTCGTCTGCTACTTCCGGTACAGGCAAGGCTTTTTTTATCAGCGACCAAAAGTTGCAAACTTTATGGTCGATGTTTTCTACTAAATCCTTTCAGCAAAAATATGGCAATATCCAGTGTTGGGTTAGTTACTGAAAAACAGTAACTAGTTACAGTTACTAGTTACTTTATTTCAAAAGTAACTCAGTTACTAACTCAGTTACATACACCAAAAAGTAATGCGTTACTGTGAAAAGTAACTATTTAGTTACTTCTTCTACTCTTTTTTTTTTTAAAGCTCCCATTAATGCCCTTTTAGCCTTCATTTCAGTACCGTTATTGCACTGGAGAATAATACAATGTGTTGATCAACTTGACATACATTTGCATCACTGAACTCTGCTAAGCAATGTGCTCTACATACAACACACAAAGACAAAGATATGTTTCAAAGGGCCAATTTATTTCAGGCCAGAACAAATTGACAAAACTATTTTAAATAGCTGCAACATAACATACATAAGTAACAAACAGCATAATAACACTAACACTAACACTAACCACGTTAAACCCAGATTCCGAACTAATAAAGGTCTTAACTCATTCTCTTTCTATGCCACTTCAATATGGAATGCACTCCCAACAGGTGTAAAAGAAAGGGCATCTCTATCCTCCTTCAAAACCGCACTAAAAGAACACCTCCAGGCAACTACAACCCTAAACTAACACCCTCCCTTCCACATAATACCTCTTCGGATTGTAAATAATCAAATGTAGACACTTTTTCTTATACTTTCTGATCTCTCTCTCTGTGTCCACTACTTGCTGTACATATCCTATCAAGTCAGTCCTACACTGTTTCAATGTCCATTTCTCTGATTATATTATTGTTGATGACTGAAGTGTTGAAACCAACCAAACCTAACCCCCCCCCCCCCCCCCTCCATATCCCACACCCCGGATTGTAAATAATGTAAATAATTCGATGCACCTGGGGATAAGTTGATTGGCAACACTAAATTGGCCCTAGTGTGTGGATGTGAGTGTGAATGTTGTCTGTCTATCTGTGTTGGCCCTGCGATGAGGTGGCGACTTGTCCAGGGTGTACCCCGCCTTCCGCCCGATTGTAGCTGAGATAGGCTCCAGCGCCCCCCGCGACCCCAAAGGGAATAAGCGGTAGAAAATGGATGGATGGATGGATACCCTGATGATTATCTTGTGTGATGACTGTATTATGATGATAGTATATATTTGATAGTATATATCTGTATCATGAATCAATTTAAGTGGACCCCGACTTAAACAAGTTAAAAAACTTATTTGGGTGTTACCATTTAGTGGTCAATTGTACGGAATCTACTAATAAAAGTTTCAATCAATCAATCAATCAACAACATAGCTGTAAAGCTGGCTTCACCTAAGGAAGGCACACGTGACATACACAGAGCCTAACCAGGCAGATTTGAATTGTTGTTTTGGGCAGGAGACGGGATCTTTGATCCAAGACACAACTTACATTTAACTAAAATGTTCTTTTCTTTGTGCTCGACAAAAGAAAAGAAGTGAGAATATCTCATACTTGCCAACCCTCCCGAATTTCAGTGCCTCTCCCCTGGGACAACCATTCTCCAAATTTCTCTCGATTTCCAGCCGGACTTAAGGCACGCCCCCTCCCGGTCCGTGCGGATCTGAGTGAGGACAGCCTGTCGTCACGTCCGCTTGGCCAACCAAAAAGTAACCACAGAACACTATACCGTATAGTCGTATAGTGTTCTGTGGTTACTTTTTTGTTGGCCAACGGTTTACGTTGTATTGCGCACCCCCCTCCCCTCCCCTCCCCACACTCAGACACACCCACACACACAGAGAGCGCAGAGGAAGAATCAGAAGCACGTTTCTGCTTCGCTGGAATAAAACACACTCAGATCCTCAGTTTTTAGCCGATACTACATAAAAAATAACGTAAAAATAACGCAGTAACGCATCATGTAGTAACGGTAACTGAGTTACTGAATATAAAAAATAACGCGTTAGATTACTAGTTACCGCCGAAACTAACGGCGTTACAGTAACGCGTTACTTTGTAACGCGTTAGTCCCAACACTGGCAATATCGCGAAATGATCAAGTAGGACATATAGAATGGACCTGCTATCCCCGTTTGAATAAGAAAATCGCATTTCAGTAGGCCTTTAATAGGAGCCATTTTTGGGTCTTTACATAAAGTTTAGGTCTCGTAACTACGGGACTTCATTTTCCCCCGTAGAAGAAGAAGCGCTTCTTCTTCTACGGTAAGCAGCCATAGAAGGGGAAAAATGAAGTCGGCGTAGTTACCGTAGTTGCGAGACCTGTTGTGGCTCAATATTGGTCCATATATAAGGCGCACCGGATTATAAGGCACTGTCACGCCAAATTTCTTCCCCCTACAAAAACCTTCCCCCCCCCTTTTACTTCCGGGGTCATTTTCTCTTACGTCATTTCCTCTTACGTACGTAATTTCCTCTCACGTCATTGACAGCGATCGATAACACTTCGGCTTTGATACAGGACAGCAGCACACACAATATTGTAGTGAAATGGTTTCAACAATAATGTTGATTTAAAGTACAGACATTTAACAGTATTATATATTAATTAATATTTTTTTGCACATTACCACGAAGACAGAAGTTCCCAGCAGCGGCCCTAACACTCCGCCTGAAATGTTCCCTAACACTCCGCCTGGAATTTTTCGAAGCCTGCTGGTGTTTGACATAAGTCCCCTGGGAAAGATAAAGACAAATGTCATTCAGTGACACCACCATTTTCAGGAGATTTGGATTCTATCGATCGCTGTCAATGACGTAAGAGGAAATGACGTAAGAGGAAATGACCCCGGAAGTAAATGGGGGGGGGGAAGGTTTTTGTAGGGGGAAGAAATTTGGCGTGACAGCACACTGTCAGCTTTTGAGGAAATTGGAGGTTTTTAGGTGCACCTAATAGTGCGGAAAATACGGTACGTGTTTGTCCTTGCTGGTGGTGCAATGATACACACTTCTGCCTCTCATGGCAGAGAGTTTGTTTGATTTCCAGCCTGGTTTGCGTCCGCAAGCATCCCACATTAACGCATACTTGCCAACCTTGAGACCTCCGATTTCGGGAGGTGGGGGGGAGGGGGTGGGCGTGGTCGGGGTGGGGCGGGAGCGTGGCTGGGGCGTGGCTAAAAGGGGAGGAGTATATTTACAGCTAGAATTCACCAAGTCAAGTATTTCATATATATATATACATATATATATATATATATATATATATATATATATATATATATATATATATATATATTTATAGATATATATATGTATAAGAAATACTTGATGTTCAGTGAATTCTAGCTATATATATATATATATATATATATATATATATATATATATATATATATATATATATATATATATATATATATATATATATATATATATATATATATATCCGACACATATGTAGGATTAACCGAGGGAGAATTCAAAACCAGATGGAACAATCACAAGGCTTCTTTCAGGAACAAGAACCTGCGAAATACCACAGAACTCAGCAAACACATTTGGGACCTCAAAGACAATAATGTTGAATATTCAATAACATGGCAAATTCTTGCATCCAGCACACCTTACAATAGTGGTAATAAAAGATGCAACCTATGCTTGAAAGAGAAACTGTTTATTATTTACCGTCCAGACCTGTCATCCCTCAACAAGCGCAGCGAAATTGTAACAACATGCCGCCATAGACGGAAACACCTCCTAGGTAACACATGAGCCAATCACCACGCCCCTAGGCCAGCCTGTACCCACCCACTCTGTGCCCTATATAAACCATGGTATGCGAATGCTCCCATTAAAACCTCCTGATGATTGAGGGTACCCCCCCTCATGAAACAGGCCTGTAGAGATGAAATAGTCTTGTGATTTTTTTTCCCACACATACATATATATATATATATATATATATATATATATATATATATATATATATATATATATATATATATATATATATATATATAAAATAAATACTTGAATTTCAGTGTTCATTTATTTACACAAATACACACACATAACACTCATCTACTCATTGTTGAGTTAAGGGTTGAATTGTCCATCCTTGTTCTATTCTCTGTCACTATTTTTCGACCCATGCTGAACACCCTCTCTGTGATGTATTGATGTGTGGCACGCACAAAAGTGCTTTCATCAAATGCACTAGATGGCAGTATTGTCCTGTTTAAGAGTGTCACAACATTGCTGTTCACGGCAGAAGAACTGCTTTACGGTATACAAAAACGTGATTGCTGTTGTTGTGTGTTGTTGCCGCGCTGGGAGGACGTTAATGAAACGGCCTAACAATAAACCCACATAAGAAACCAAGAACTCGCCCTCCATCATTCTACAGTTATAACGTGATTGAGCAGGTATGCTGTTTATATTGTGGGTTAGCGGACTCAGGTCCTCATGGACCTGAGTCCGCCTGAATTTCGGGAGATTTTCGGGAGAAAATTTGTCCTGGGAGGTTTTCGGGAGAGGCGCTGAATTTCGGGAGTCTCCCGGAAAATCCGAGAGGGTTGGCAAGTATGCATTAACGAAGCCAAAACTGGGCTCGCCGTGGCGACCTCTGACAGGGAAAAGTCAAAAGTGGGGGAAATAACTGCAGTTGTATTTTCTTTGGCATTTGGGTTTGTTGAGAGTGTCTCTCTGCAATCTCATTATACTTCCCATTACGATGTAAATTTGCCTATTAAATACAACACAGCAGCTAAATGTCACCCGTACTGCAAATCTTATTACGCACAAACAAGACCAACTAAATTGTATCTTGGCTGTCTTTTCTTGTAATGTCATTAGAGCTGATGCACAATACAGGAGTGTGGAAGAGATTGAACGGGGGGGGTCCTACCGAGGGGGACTCTGGCAGGGACGGCCCTGCGGTCGATCCAAAAGGACACCCAGGACAACATGACCATGAGTGTGGCGGGGAAGTAGGTCTGCAGCAGGAAGAAGAAGATGTGACGCCGCAGGGTGAAGTGGATGTACAAGCGGTTGTACCAGCCTAGGAAGGGGAAACATATTGGTTAGAAACACACAAACTCACACTGTCTGACGTAAAAAAAAAACCAATTGAAGAAAAGGTTCTTGCTATTTCTGGCGAGGGAAGATAGCGCACAAAATCCTTTTAGCACTTCAGAGGCTCTTGTGAGCAAGACGTGCGCTTGGAAATTCTTGCTGCAGGGCCTTTTTAAAGTGCCGCACAAGTTGTTCATTCGGAGTCACTATGGAGATTAAATACGAGTCCAGTCCTCCGGGTAGGCTGTATACGATGAAATGGAGTTTTCATTTTGCTTGATCCCTCATGTGGGGGAGACTCCGAAAGCACAATTGAGTTGAATTAGAATTATAATGTGGTTGTGGATGCTCGTATTTGGATTTAACATGACGTAAGATTACCTGTGCTGCTGTAGAAAGCCAGCTTGGTGGTGGTGTGAAATTTCTGGATGAGGAACTGGGACAGCGATATCCTGTCATCCGTGTTCAGGGATTCATTGCCTTTCTTCCAGTAAAGCATCAGGTCATCGTCTGTGTAGGCATCTGTGAGGGCGGGATCATATGCTAGATGATTATATATGTATAAACCTAGTTATATATGTGTGTGTGTGTGTAGTTGTTGTTTTATTCTATCAAACTGAAATGAATCCACTGAATCACTGTTCTTCTTTCCTGTATTTCGGAAACACTTTAAGTTTGAATAATTTCCCAAACTGGATCCCATCACTACATCGTTTGACTTCTTTGCTCCATAATTTAATTCCACATACTGATATACTGAAGGTCTTAAATGTTGTGCGTGCATACAAATATTTTAAGTATTGTATTTTTCGGACGATAAGTCGCAGTTTTTTTCATAGTTTGGCCGGGGGTGCGACTTTATACTCAGGAGCGACTTATGTGTGAAATTATTAACACATTACCGTAAAATATCAGATAATATTATTTAGCTCATTCACGTAAGGGACTAGACCAGGGGTCGGCAACCCGCGGCTCTAGAGCCGCATAGCGCCGCCTTAGTGGCTCTCTGGAGCTTTTTCAAAAATGTATGAAAAATGGAAAAAGTTGAGGGAAAATTTTTTTTGTTTTGTTTTAATATGGTTTCTGTAGGAGGACAAACATGACACAAACCTCCCTAATTGTTATAAAGCACACTGTTTATATTAAACATGCTTCACTGTTTCGAGTATTTGGCGAGCGCCGTTTTGTCCTACTCATTTTTGCAGTCCTTGAACTCACCTTAGTTTGTTTACATGTATATCTTTCTGCGACTTTCTAGGACGTGTTTTATGCCACTTCTTTTTCTGTCTCATGTTGTCCACCAAACTTTTAACGTTGTGCATGAATCCACAAAGGTGAGTTTTGTTGATGTTATTGACTTGTGTGGAGTGCTAATCAGACATATTTGGTCACTGCATGACTGCGAGCTAATCGATGCTAACATGCTATTTAGGCTAGCTATATGTACATATTGCATAATTATGCCTCATTTGTAGCTATATTTGAGGTCATTTAGTTTCCTTTAAGTCATATTAATTCAATTTATATCTCATGACACACTATCTGTATGTAATATGGCTTTTAATTCTTTGCGGCTCCAGACAGATTTGTTTTTGTATTTTTGGTCCAATAAGGCTCTTTCAACATTTTGGGTTGCCGACCCCTAGACTAGAGGTATAAGATTTCATGTGATTTAGCGATTAGGAGTGACGGATTGTTTGGTAAACGTATAGCATGTTCTATATGTTATAGTTATTTGAATGACTCTTACCATAATATGTTACGTTAACATACCAGGCACGTTCTCAGTTGGTTATTTATGCCTCATATAACGTACACTTATTCAGCCTGTTGTTCACTATTCTTTATTTATTTTAAATTGCCTTTCAAATGTCTATTCTTGGTGTTGGGTTTTATCAAATAAATTTCCCCCAAAAATGCGACTTATACTCCAGTGCGACTTATATATGTTTTTTTCCTTCTTTATTATGAGCGACTTATACTCCGAAAAATACGGTAAACATTTTTTTTTTATTATATTGTTGCTTTTTGACTACAGTAAGTACAGATTATTTCATTCATCCTTTCAACACATGAGTTTTAAATGATTGATTTGACAATACGACAGGTAAATTAGTACAACACACTGGACTAATACATGCATGTTAAAATGTAATTATTGCAATTTTTACAAATATGATGCATTGATGTGCTTAGAACAAATGAATATAGATTTCAAACCGCGGCTGTTCTTTGTCACATTGCACTTTCAAGTTTGGGGCATCACTATATCGCATATTTTGTTTTTGTTTTTAATTTTAAAAACATATGCTACATATTTTTGGCTTAAATCAAGCATTTTCATGCATAACAAGTCTAAATGAATGAAAGAATATCAATACTACATTTATGTTTTGATTCAAAAATACTGAAATTCCACGACATAGTGAATTTGCAAACAGCTAAAATTATACACAAAGCAAACTATAACCTGCTACCCAAGAATATACAATAATTCTTTTCAAAAAAAGAGGAGAAATATAATCTTAGAGAAAAATGTAATTTAAAACATTTGTATGCACATACAACACTTAAGACCTTCAGTATATTTGTATGTGGAATTAAATTAGGGAATGGATTAAGCAAATAAATCAAACAATGTACTAATATGATCCACTTCAAGAAACTCTTCAAACTTAAAGTGTTTACAAAGTACAAAGAAGAAGAACCACGATAAACATTCTGAATTTATTTCATCCATCCATTCATTTTCAAAATAATCTTACTCATCTCACCAGATGAAATGTAACTTACTTCACAGAGTATTATTTATTTATTTATTTATTTTTTTTTACTTATGGAGTATATTGTGAATAAATTGAGAACAGGAAGTGAACAAAAGTTTTAGCAAATGTTATGTAAAAGAAAAGGGGTAGGATTAAATAAGCTCTGCTTCTTCCTACTCCTTTTCGAACATGTTGAATAGAGAAACTGGAAATTGTGATGTTGTATGCATGCATGTTCCAAATAAATAAACTCAAACTCAAACATTAGTATTGGCCACTAGATGAGACCAAACCTTTCAGAGGGCGCTGTTCAGTATCGTGGCCAATGATTGGCTCAGCCTCAGATGGCTTACTATATTGGATCAAAACAGTGTATATTCCAAATTAGGTTTTCTTAAGACTATTTACGCAGTGAGATTCACGCTAGAAATTTAAAGCTTAAGAGAATTCGATGACTGGGAGCCTGTTGTGTTCCCGTTGTCAAGAACAACATGTCTTTGTATGGGATGCATGTACTCACAGCTCTCGATCTCTAATGAGCATGTTTGGGTGTCCAGAGGGAAGCGGCTGAGGTCCATGTTGCACATGGCGGTGACCGTGACCCTAATTTATGGAAAAACAAAGACACACAAAAAAACAGCAGAGATTAAGCTTTATGTGGTTGTGTCGCATTCTACTGTAATTAACGTAACAATATCCCCAGCCCAGTATGGTGGTTTTGTCATACCTCTTCTGCTTTGATTGGGTTGTGAGAACAAACACTGACATTTGCAGAAACTCAATGATATGACGACAAATCAGTGACACTGCTGCAGTGATTGACAGGTGAGCCTCACTAATGACTGCCCGGCCAGTGACTGTACAGCAGTGCTATTCAACTGGCGTGCCAGGAGTGACACCATATTGGCTCCCGAGTTCAGTTCAAAAGTTGGGAGGTTTTCGAGGCAAACATTTTTGCAGCAAATTTCTAAAAAGACCAAAGAGCTCCTGTTGAATGGAGGAACTTGGACCACTGTAAATACATGGGCAGATCCTTGCATTGACATTTTAACCTTGCTATCAAAGTCACAGAACAGTGAGGTCCAGGGATGGGGACCGAATTTTGTACTTTTATAGGCATCGACCGAATTTTGTTGGTACTACCAGGTATTGATTCAAGTACAATCCAGACAGTGTCAAATTCCGTTACCTTTGTTGCTCGTGACATCACGTCCGGTTTTAAACTAAACATCGGTTCACGTAAACCAGGGGTGTCAAACTCAAATACAGAGTGGGCCAAAATTTAAAACTAAACAAAGCCGTGGGCCAAGGTTGAACAAATTAACCTTTTAATAGGGACCCAAACAAGTTTTGCATTGAATATTGAACAAGCAAGGCTTATATAACTTTAGAGTGACATGCAAAATCGAGTTTCAAATAATAATAATAATAATAATAATAAAAAATATCAATGGCATATCAAATACAATTTAAATAAAACTTCTGAGGTAAATATCAACATTAACTTTTTCCACAGGCTAATAAATTTGAAAATAAAATAACAATGAATAAACCAACCATTCAGGACTTTAAACTGCTCAGTTTGCAACACACTGATCTAATCTGATGTGCCCAAGCCAGATACCTGCCATCTTTTCTTGGATGCTAGTACATTAATGTCGGGGCTCAGGCTTTGAGCTGAGGCAACCTTCATTATCGAACAAAGGTGTTCATCAGTCATTATATCCCGTAGTCCACCCGGACCACAGTCTTGGGGGCGTGCCTTAAAGGCACTGCCATTAACGTCCGCTTTTCATCCATTCTAACAACGCGCCGCACATATCATGTGACTGGGCCAGCACTCGTTGGACTGGATGAAGATTTTCGGGAGGGGCACTGAACATTTTGAGTCTCCCGGAAGGGTTGTCAAGTATGAGAGTTGTCAATTATGAGAATTAGCGGTGAATGCGGTGTTACCGCGGCACCGCCGATTACTGCGGCGGGCCAGTTCTAGTGTTAATTTGATATCCCCTCAAGGGCCAAATGAAATTACAAGGCGCGGGCCAGAGTTTGACACCCATGACGTAAACAATCACTCAAGCAGCACTCAGCCAAACTCCCTCTCAGTAATGTTGCAATTTTCACCACCAAAAAAGCAGATATGCTTGGTAGAAAACACTTGAACGTAAGACAAAGCTCCACTCTTCCAAAATGCGCTAGCTTGATATTAATTTTTATTGGACTTGCCATAGACAGGCTTCTATTAGAATTAGGGATTTTACACGGCAATTTCAACACCCTAAAATTTTGTAATGGACACTAGAACCTAGATGAATGTTACAATCAAATAGCTGGTGTGTAATAAGCACAATACTTACAGTATAAGCACTTTGTAGGGCCCCGCATTACAATTAGTTTCTTGGTTAGTCAACACACCATAGTATACAGTACTGCCATCTAATGTCTTGGAAGTGCAACTGCATTGCAAATGACCTAAGACAGGGGTCTCAAACTCGTTGTCTGTGCGCCGGCTTAACACGACAGTGACACCAAGTGGAATTAAAATATATTCCAAAGCCCCAAACATTTACTTTTTTCTTGTTAATTCTTAATTTGTTATTTATTTTTGTATTGAAAAAGAAAAATCGAGACATTTGAGAAGATTGACATTTTCTTTTCTTAACAAAGCTATTCTTGTGGAATGCATGCCTTACCCAGACTCTGTCTCCAGCCGACACCGCGGTAAATTGAGTTTGAGACCCGTGACCTAAGAAAACACGATATAACAACTGGACAGCGCAATCACCATAATCAGCTCATTTTTTTAAATGTTACATTAAAAATAAAATGTTATTATCAAACAATTAAAACATTTTAACCCACAAAGTACCGAAAATTGGCACCGTTGAGTGCCGGTATTGATTGCCAGGTCCCAAGAATTGTGAACAGACCCCATCCATACTGGGGTCCAAATTTGTGATTTACATAACTGAGGCGTTCCTCAAGGCACCGCTTTAAGTCCTCCTTTTTGGCAGTTATTTTTCGTAACGTATCTAAGTAAGGTGTTGCTGTAGCTTATTTTGTTTTGATGCGGTCAGTAGTCATTTGTTCGTCTTTAAAGTTAAAGTACCAATGATTGTCACACACACACTAGGTGTGGCAAAATTATTCTCTGCATTTGACCTATCACCCCCTGGAAGGTGAGGGGAGCAGTGAGCAGCAGCGGTGGCCGTGCCCGGGAATAATTTTTGGTGATTTAACCCCCAATTCCAACCCTTGATGCTGAGTGCTAAGCATGGAGGTAATGGGTCCCATTTGTATAGGCTTTGGTATGACTCGGCCGGACACTCTAACCCAGGGGTCACCAACCTTTTTGAAACCAAGAGCTACTTCTTGGGGACTGATTAATGCGAAGGGCTACCAGTTTCCATCCATCCATTTTCTACCGCTTATTCCCTTTGGGGTCGCTGGAGCCTATCTCAGCTACAATCAGGCGGAAGGCAGCGTACACCCTGGACAAGTCTCCACCTCATCGCAGGGGCTACCAGTTTGATACACACTTAAATAAATTGCCAGAAATAGCCAATTTGCTCAATTTACCTTTAACTCTATGTTATTATTACCGTATTTTTCGGAGTATAAGTCGCACCAGTGTATAAGTCGCACCTGCCGAAAATGCATAATAAAGAAGGAAAAAAACATATATAAGTCACACTGGAGCCCGGCCAAACCATGAAAAAAACTGCGACTTATAGTCCGAAAAATACGGTAATAATTAATGATATTTATCTTTGTGGAAACACTGATCATCTTATTGATTTCTCACAATAAATATACATAGAAACAGATAAATATCAATATGCAACACTTTATTTTTATATTTTCTCTAAGTGCACATTTTTCAAATTGAACATTTTCAAATGATCACTTCTAATACAGTCTTGTGAAATCACAATATCCCATTTTAACTAGCTAGCCTCTAACATTTTTTAACAAAAATTAAAATGTCGGGTTGTGACGTTGATTTTTGAATGAAATTGAATGAATGAATGAATGAAATGTGTTTATTTCGGTCATATAATCAACCATCAACCATTAACCATTTTGTGTGACCAGTTTAAGAGTACAGACTATACATATTTAACAATCATACACATTTACACACAAAAGGAAAAGAAAAGAAAAAGAATGACCGAAAAAGGAATAGGCTGAAGCCAAAGCTTATATTTGCCTATCCTAAACCTTCACTGAAAATAAGATTACCTGGAACATCAACGTAAAAAAAAAAAAAAATCAAAATCAAATCATGAATTACTTTGCAGCATGTTTGTACAAATAATAACTCATGTAAAATACAAAAGTCAACTCTCAAATTTTTAAATAAATCATGTCACACTTTGAACTGGACACCAAATCTGTTATCTGTTTCTTAGTCAGTTAGTGAAGACCAAGTCTTTAAAATATTTTCTTGGATTTTCAAATTTTCTTTGAGTTTTGTCTCTCTTAGAATTAAAAATGTCGAGCAAAGCGAGACCAGCTTGCTAGTAAATAAATACAATTAAAAAAAATAGAGGCAGCTCACTGGTAAGTGCTGCTATTTGAACTATTTTTAGAACACGCCAGTGGTCTACTCCTCTGGTCCTTACAGGCTACCTGGTGCCCGCGGGCACCGCGTTGGTGACCCCTGCTCAAACCACTAGGCCACTGAAGTTATACTAGTGGTGTTCCTCTAGGTTAATATGTGGGTCCTCTCTTTTTCATCATTTGGGCAATTCAACAGGTGGCCCTCGAATTCAGTTCAAAAAATTTGTGAGGGACTAACATTTTCTTAAACACATTAGAGTGCTGTCATAGAGATATTATCTTTGACTTGCTTTTTTGCAAAACATCCTTAAAAACAGCAGAGCGCTCATGTAACTTTGACAAAATAAATGGACCAAAATCAAACGTGTACTCTAGAGCAGGGTTCCCCAACCTTTTTTCCACCTGGATGCATTATTTTCACGGACCGGCTTTTCTACGTGTGGCAGATAAAAACAGCAACAAAATAAGCATGAAAAATTAGCCTTTGGCTACAATCTGGCACATTAACATTTTATTGGTCCATTAATGTGCATTGTCTCATGTACAATAACAGGAGTTGTAATATACATCTATTACCAAACTTATCGGTGTGTTTAGTGGGAGAAAATACGGTAGTTTATAAATTAATTATTGTTTCTGTGCGGCCCGGTAGCAAATGCGTCACAGACCGGTGGTTGGGGACCACTGCTGTAGAAGACACTGGTTCTCCGGAATATACAAAATAAAACAAATAGTGACCCCTGGCCCCCAAACAATCTAGTTGACTATGCAGAAACCTTATTGTTGGTAATCAGCAGTGTTGGGTTGGTTACTGAAAACCAGTAACTAGTTACAGTTACTAGTTACTTTTTTTCAAAAGTAACTCAGTTACTTACACCAAAAAGTAATGCATTACTGTGAAAAGTAACTATTTATCCATCCATCCATTTTCTACCGCTTATTCCCTTTGGGGTCGCGGGGGGCGCTGGAGCCTATCTCAGCTACAATCGGGCGGAAGGCGGGGTACACCCTGGACAAGTCGCCACCTCATCGCAGGGCCAACACAGATAGACAGACAACATTCACACTCACATCCACACACTAGGGCCAATTTAGTGTTGCCAATCAACTTATCCCCAGGTGCATGTCTTTGGAAGTGGGAGGAAGCCGGAGTACCCGGAGGGAACCCACGCAGTCACGGGGAGAACATGCAAACTCCACACAGAAAGATCCCGAGCCCGGGATTGAACCCAAGACTACTCAGGACCTTCGTATTGTGAGGCAGATGCACTAACCCCTCTGCCACCGTGAAGCCCAAGTAACTATTTAGTTACTTATATTTATTTTTTTTATTTTTTTAAGGCCCCCTTTTAGCCTTGACATGCATTTGCATCACTGAACTCTGCTAAGCAATGTGGTCTACATACAACACACAAAGACAAAGATATGTTTCAAATGGCCAATTTGTTTCAGGCCAGAACAAATTGACAAAACTATTTTAAATAGCTGCAACATAACATACATAAGTAACAAACAGCATAATAACAACATAGCTGTAAACCAAGGAAGGCACACACTACATACAAAAAGCCTAACCAGGTGTTTTTCTCTCAAGGAATTCTGAAATAAAATCATGTCTGAAGCCCAGAACACTCTACGCATGTCCCCAGTTTTAGTTTAGAGATAAGGAAAGATTGGCCTGGCCCACTAGCATCCCTCTTTATGTTTGTGAACTTTATAGTCTATACATTTTGAGTGATGTGATAATCAAACACTCTAGAAGTCTAGAATGAAAGAGTATATAAGAGAATTGACAAAGTGTGTGTACCTTCAGTGCTGCAATGGCTCTATCAATGTTGTCCTGGCTAGCAGTGCCTCGTTAAAATCCAGCCGCTGTTGCTTAGGAGGTGAAGTGTGTCTCTCTTTACTAGCTTCGTCGAAGCATGTTGCTTTTGTAGCTGTTTCAGCATATTTGAATTGCTAGGATAGGATCTTTGATCCAAGACACAACTTACATTTAACTAAAATGTTATTTTCTTTGTGGTCGACAAAAGAAAAGTAGTGAGAATATCTGCATGTTAAGAAACTCGGCTTCGTGCTTCGCTATGTCTTGTTAGTAAACACAGACACGCCCCCTCCCACACACAGAGCGTGCCTCTTCCTTGTCGCCTCATCTCCGTCGCCTCTTCTGCAACTCTCCAATAAAACACTCAGATCTTCTCAGTTTCTAGCCGACACTACATAAAAAATAACGTAAAATAACGCAGTAACGCATCATGTAGTAACGGTAACTGAGTTACTGAATATAAAATAACGCGTTAGATTACTATTTACCGCCGAAAGTAACGCGTTAGTCCCAACACTGGTAATTTGATAGAATAGTGTTTACCTGAGGCTGTACAGGACGTTGCCATCAGGATAAACCCTCAGCATGACGTTGTCCGTCGTGGTGTCATGTATGAAAGAGCGCTTGGAGTGCACAAAAAACATGTCGGGGACCCAAATCTTCTTCACCAGGCGACTGTCGAAGGTCATGCTCTGGTTGTTAGTGCTGGGGAAGGACAGGCGCTCATCCTTCCAGTAATGACGTAGATAAAGCGTCATGGTGAAATCCTAGTACAATTAACAAACATTAGCTCTAATACAAGACATTTAATCATGTGCTTGTAGTTTTCACTCACCATGTCCACCTCAGAGATGGTGTCCAAACTTTCCACCTGAACGTCAACTCCGACAGGAATCGGAGGACCTGCAAAATGTCATACTAGTGGTAAATGTAACGTACTTCACAATGAGACCCAGTCAGTCTGGCCCTACGTTGCACAATACTTGTGACCTATTTCTGCTTGTTTGACTCAGCAGCATCATCCTCTGATAAGTGCATGAACACAATTAGGTCGCAATAATGGATCAAAGTTGATGCAGCGGCAGGGATGAAATCCCGTGCGCTCTTCCACACTTTCACGAGACATGCGGCTCAAATGCCACACAGCGAATTGCGATGGCTTTTTTTTTTTTTCTCCGTTTGATGAGTCAACAACATCAAAGACAGCTCAAGTAAACACACACGTTTGGAAAGCTCCGGTGGATTTTATGCCACAAATGATCACATGCCTTGACGAAATGTGAAGTGCTCAGCCTTGCCGACCGCAGCACGATTTGCCTTGATAAAGGCATTAAAGACATCAAGATAGCAGCGCATATCTTCCAAGGCTGCAAGCAAGTGTCCTTGTGTTTAAAGTGCTGTCAAATTATTACATTTTTTAATCAGATTAAACACACTTTTGAATTTGCATTAACCGTGATTGATCAGAGGTTATTACTCGCTTGCATAATTAAGATTCATTTAGGAAAAGAGCCCAATATTTTGGACTGCAAATATCAAAATGAAAGACATGATTTATAATCTAGAATAAACTTTCACGAGCGCTGAGGAGAGAAAGCAGCTTACCAGCTGATGATATCAATACAGCAGAATAGGGAAGTTACCTCTCATTTTCAATACGCCACTAAAAGTAGGTCCTTAACGCAAGCACTTATAAAAACATTATTGATAATACTTGGTTACTTTCAGGTCACAGAATGTAAATGGAGTATTGTTGGTGGTTTGCGGATGGTTATTTATTGCGTTTATGGTCGGAATAGACCATACTTGCCAACCTTGAGACCTCCGATTTCGGGAGGTGGGGGGGGCGTGGTTGGGTCGGGGGCGTGGTTGGGGGCGTGGTTAAGAGGGGAGGAGTATATTTACAGCTAGAATTCACCAAGGCAAGTATATATATAAGAAATACTTGACTTTCAGTGGATTCTAGCTACCGTATTTTTCGGAGTATAAGTCGCACCGGAGTATAAGTCGCACCTGCCGAAAATGCATAATAAAAAAGGAAAAAAACATGCATAAATCGCATGAAAAAAAACTGCAACTTATAGTCCGAAAAATACGGTATATATATATATATATATATATATATATTTATATATATATATATATATATATATATATATATATATATATATATATATATATATATATATATTTATTTATTTTATATACATATATATATATATATATATATATAAAATAAATACTTGAATTTCAGTGTTCATTTATTTACACATATACACACACATAACACTCATCTACTCATTGTTGAGTTAAGGGTTGAATTGTCCATCCTCGTTCTATTCTCTGTCACTATTATTCTAACCATGCTGAACACCCTCTCTGATAATGCATTCTGCTTCGTCTCCTTGTTGTGTGCGCAGTCGTGCACTGCACTCTCTAAAAGCCCTAGATGTTATTGTCACATATGCATTTACAGTAGATGGCAGTATTGTCCTGTTTAAGAGTGTCACAACATTGTTGTTTACGGCAGACAAACTGCTTTACGGTAGACGAAAACGTGACTGCTGTTGTTGTGTGTTGTTGCCGCGCTGGGAGGACGTTAATGAAACTGTCTAATAATAAACCCACATAAGAAACCAAGAACTCGCCCTCGATCATTCTACAGTTGTAACGTGATTGGGCAGGCACGCTGTTTATATTGTGGGAAAGCGGACGTGAGTCTCCCGGAAAATCCAGGAGGGTTGGCAAGTATGGAATAGACACAATGACGTCATGGCTCCCAAACTCCGTTGGACGCAGACTTTTAATTACGTTTATTCACGAGTTGGAATTGAAAGCAGTAAAAAAAAGAATTTTTTGTTCTTGTCTTTCATAAGGATTGTGAATTATATGCAAGATTTTAAAAAAAAGTGTAGTTAATCCTTTAAAAAACAAAAACAAACTGTCATTTGTGTCTCGGCTGACCTCCGAAGGCAGGCCTCATGGTGAAGTCGTGGTCGTCTATTCTGAGGAGCTGCTCCGATTTGGTCATCAGGGATTTGGTCATGTCAGGGCTTCTCTTGTAAATTGGGCTGTGGGTTATAACCATATCATGAGTTTACAGTTCAGAAAAGGCCTCAGTAATGGTTGAATCAAACTTAAAGGGGAACATTATCACCAGACCTATGTAAGCGTCTATATATACCTTGATGTTGCAGAAAAAAGACCATATATTTTTTTTAACCGATTTCCGAACTCTAAATGGGTGAATTTTGGCGAATTAAACGCCTTTCTAATATTCGCTTTTTGAGCGATGACGTCACAACATCGGGAAGCAATCCGCCATTTTCTCAAACACAGAGTCAAATCAGCTCTGTTATTTTCCGTTTTTTCGTCTGTTTTCCGTAACTTGGAGACATCATGCCTCGTCGGTGTGTTGTCGGAGGGTGTAACAACACGAACAGGGACGGATTCAAGTTGCACCAGTGGCCCAAAGATGCGAAAGTGGCAAGAAATTGGACGTTTGTTCCGCACACTTTACCGACGAAAGCTATGCTACGACAGAGATGGCAAGAATGTGTGGATATCCTGCGACACTCAAAGCAGATGCATTTCCAACGATAAAGTCAAAGAAATCTGCCGCCAGACCCCCATTGAATCTGCCGGTGTGTGTGAGCAATTCAGGGACAAAGGACCTCGGTAGCACGGCAAGCAATGGCGGCAGTTTGTTCCCGCAGACGAGGGAGCTAAACCCCCCTGGATGTCTTGGCTCACACCGTCCCGAAGATGATCAAGAGAAGAATATCGACCCTAGCTTCCCTGGCCTGCTGACATGAGGGTATGTCTACAGAATATATTAATTGATGAAAATTGGGCTGTCTGCACTCTCAAAGTGCATGTTGTTGCCAAATGTATTTCATATGCTGTAAACCTAGTTCATAGTTGTTAGTTTCCTTTAATGCCAAACAAACACATACCAATCGTTGATTAGTAGGCGATCATCGAATTCGTCTTCGCTTTCTCCCGTGTCGCTGGCTGTCGTGTCGTTTTCATCGGTT
Source organism: Nerophis lumbriciformis (assembly GCF_033978685.3). Classification (NCBI taxonomy): domain Eukaryota; kingdom Metazoa; phylum Chordata; class Actinopteri; order Syngnathiformes; family Syngnathidae; genus Nerophis; species Nerophis lumbriciformis. The sequence continues at coordinate 12,525,062 of NC_084555.2, read as the reverse complement.
TCGCTTGCTTACGGTTCAAACCGATATGGCTCAATAGCTTCAGTTTCTTCTTCAATTTCGTTTTCGCTACCTGCCTCCACACTACAACCATCCGTTTCAATACATTCGTTATCTGTTGAATCGCTTAAGCCGCTGAAATCCGAGTCTGAATCCGAGCTAATGTCGCTATAGCTTGCGCCATGTTTGTTTGTGTTGGCTTCACTATGTGACGTCACAAGAAAATGGACGGGTGGTTAAAATCAGGCACTTTGAAGCTTTTTTTAGGGATATTGCGTGATGGGTAAAATTTTTAAAAAAACTTTGAAAAATATAATAAGCCACTGGTAACTGATTTTTAATGGTTTTAACAATTCTGAAATTGTGATAATGTTCCCCTTTAAATGTCTTTAACTCACCTTCCTGTTTTGAGACCGGAACCTCCTTCCATTCTTGTTTCTCTTCGGGACCTAATGGTTAACATAAACAATTAATAATAATAATGAATTAGATTTACATAGCGCTTTTCTAGACACTCAAAGTGCTTCACAGAGAAGTGAGAACCCATCATTCATTCACTCCACATTCACACAGGTAGTTAATTACATTTCAGCCTCAGCTGCCCTGGGGTAGACTGACAGAAGTGTGGCTGCCAATTTGCGCCAGTGTGGCACTGAGAGCAAGGGTGAAGTGTCTTGCCCAAGGACACAATGGCAGTGACTTGGATGGCAGAAGCGTGGATCGAACCAAATGTAAATTGGAACCTCCAAATAACGTCAAATAAGCCGAACGATTAAGAGTTCAATCAACTTTGAAAGATTTTGTTCAAAAGTCAAGCAAAACTTGAGTTCAAACCATTAGGGCGCGTGATGTCTCATGAGAATTCAATGCTTTTTCCTTCAGATTTTTTGGACAATCATGGTGTGATGACACAGGAAAGCATCTGGCTGTTTAGTGCAATGTGAGCCATATAAATACAGTAGATCCTCGGTTTCTGACGTATCTGTTTTTGGCATTGTGTTACGACGTATTGTGTTATTACTAGGGGTGTAACGGTACGGGTATTTTATCGAACCGTTTCGGTACGGGGGTGTACCGAACGAGTTTCCACACGGACATATTAAGTAGCGTTCTGCACGTTGTGTAAACCAGTGTTTTTCAACCTTTTTTGAGCCAAGGCACATTTTTTCCATTGAAAAAATGCGGAGGCACACCACCAGCAGAAATAATTAAAAACTGAAACTCAGCAGCCGATATTGTGTAGCGTTTTACTTCTTGTCTTGCGCTCCTATTTTGGTGGCTTTTTCTCTTTTTTTTTGGTATTTTCCTGTAGTAGTTTCATGTCTTCCTTGACCGCTATTCCCCACACCTACTTTGTTTTAGCAATCAAGAATATTTCAGTTGTTTTTATCCTTCTTTGTGGGGACATTGTTGATTGTCGTGTCATGTTCGGATGTACTTTGTGGACGCCGTCTTTGCTCCACAGTAAGTCTTTGCTGTCGTCCAGCATTCTGTTTTTGTTTACTTTGTAGCCAGTTCAGTTTTAGTTTCGTTCTGCATAGACTTCCCTAAGCTTCAATGCCTTTTCTTAGGGGCACTCACCTTTTGTTTATTTTTGGTTTAAGCATTAGACACTTTTTTTACCTGCACACTGCCTCCCGCTGTTTCCGACATCTACGATGCAATTAGCTACCTGCTGCCACCTACTGATATGAAAGAGTATAACATGGTAAGTCTGCCGATCTCCAGACAGCACAGACACTCAACAACAACACATAATTTGCAGACTATAATTCCTGGTTTGCAAAAAATATTTTTAACCCAAATAGGGGAAATTAGATCATCTCCCACGGCACACCAGACTGAATCTCACGGCACAATGTGTGCCGCGGCACAGTGGTTGAAAAACACTGGTGTAAACAATACTCAAAATGCCGGACATTTGAGGCATTCAAGAAACTCCGCCCCAACAGCTCCGCAAAAGAGGACACGCCCGGTGAAAAGAGGACGTACGGTCAGTCTATGACCGAGCACGTTAGCTGCTAACATGCCAGCAAAAGAGGGCATGTCCGGTGAAACCGATCGGGCTAGGTTCTGACCACACGTCCTCCCCTCACCTTTCAAACTGTCATTGCTCAAAACATAATATTGAATCAAAATCAATGTTATTTTGAATTACTGACCTATCCAAGGTTCCGATTACTTCACATCAAATATTCCACTAAGAAAAATATTTTTGTTGGAAGATTTTGCAAATTTGGTAAATAAATACCGGTAACCAAAAAAATGTATATTTTGTTGTTTTCTTACTGTACCGAAAATGAACCGAACTGTGACCTCTAAACCGCGGTACGTACCGAACCGAAATGTTTGCGTACCGTTACACCCCTAGTTATTACGTATCATGTTGCAACGATTTGTGTTATGATACTGTGTTACGATGCTGCGTTACGATACTGTGTCACATGTCATGTTGCATTGTTTCAGGTCACGACGTTTCGAGGGTAATTGTGTTGTTCCAACGTGTACGGCTTTGATATGTTGTGTTACTACATTTCATGGTTCCGATGTTTAATGGTTGCAATGTGTCGTGTCACAACGTTTCGTCGTTACGACGTTTAGTTGTTACGCCATTTTCTGTTTTGTGTCACAACTAGAAGAAGGAATCTTTGGGCACCTCATGATTGGATTATGATTACGATTCAAGAGCTATGATTTAATCAAAAATTGATTATTGATGCATCTTTAATTTATGTATATTGATGCAGTTTCAAATGTTGTTTTGTTTCACTAAATAAGCGTTCATCACTTTAAAAAAACAATTCATTTGGAATAAGAAACAGTCAAATGAATTCCCACATTTATTAAACTAATGAAAATGTGTGCAAAACTGGACCATAAGTGACGGATAGTTAAGGAGTTTGTCGGATTTCTCGGTGAGGTGGCTCAACCAAATATTAGAACTGACTTTATGTACAATAAATAAATCAACTATCAATTATTGACGTGGGTCAGCACAGAGGTCCTGGGTTCGATCCCGGGCTCGGGATCTTTCTGCATTGAGTTTGCATGTTCTCCCCGTGACTGCGTACGTTTCCTGCCGGTACTCCGGCTTCCTCCCACCTCTAAAGACATGCACCTGGGGATAGGCTGATTGGCAACACTAAATTGTCCCTATTGAATAAATGAGAGTGTATCTTATCCAGGGTGTACCCCGCCTTCCGCCTGTGTGCAGCTGGGATAGGCTCCAGCACCCCCCGCGACCCTGTAAGCGGTAGAAAATGGATGGATGGATTATTGACGTTTACTAATTGATTCTATAATTGTCCATGTCTGAATTAAAATGCATCTAAAAATCTATTAGTTCCTCCACCTTTCGTCACAACATTTCTTTGGTACGACGTTTAGTTGTTACGATATGTCGTGTTACGGCATTTTGTGTTACGTTGTTTCGTGTCAAAAAGTTTGACGGTTACGATGTGTCCTGTCACAGTATTTTGTGTTTTATTGTTTTGTGTTTTCATCGCATTTCTATAAATGAGTTTAAATAGTAGTTATGACTTTGTTTCATGGTCACAACGTTTCGTGGTTACGATGTTTCGATGTTATAACATGTCGTGTTACGGCATTTTGTGCTACGTTGTTTCGTGTCACAAAGCTTCATGGTTACGATGTATTGTTACAACATTTGTTGTTACATTGTTTCAAGTTTACAACGCATTGCCATAAATTACTTTAAAAATTATTCAAATTTGGGTTCAGTTCAAGCGCTTTTTTGGTTTACAGATTATTTCTAGTCTTGCACCCATCACTGCTAACCATACTTTCCCTCCCTCTGTTGTCGATAGTAAAGAACACTCGTACTAAATTGGAAGGCTGCAGCGCCTCCCTGCCACACCCGCTGGATTAGACTTATTCTTTATTTCCTTAAATTGGAGAAAATTAGGTTGTTATCGAACGGTTGTTCAGAAAGTATGGGGTGGTATCCTAAAACATGTAAAAGAGACTGATCTCAAATTCAACCCCGATTGAAAAGTAATTGAAAAGTAATTGAAAAGTCGATAATTGATTAACCTTTTGTCTGCTTTTGTGTATTGCTGCACCGTGTTGGGAACACTCAGGAGTGCAGTTGTCTCTGGTTTTATGTCAATATTTGTGAAGTGAAGTGAAGTGAATTATATTTATATAGCGCTTTTCTCTAGTGATTCAAAGCGCTTTACATAATGAAACCCAATATCTGAGTTACATTTAAACCAGTCTGGGTGGCACTGGGAGCAGGTGGGTAAAGTGTCTTGCCCAAGGACACAACGGAAGTGACTAGGATGGCGGAAGCGGGGATCGAACCTAGAACCCTCAAGTTGCTGGCACGGCCGCTCTACCAACCGAGCTATACCGCCCCATCTGCCATTTGCTTATTTAACTAATGCATGTTGTTTGTGCTTTTGTCTAGTTTATTATTTTTATTTCTTTTATAGACTTTATTTTTATTTAGAAAATGGACGGATATAATTTTTGTGGGTTACTTGTTTGGGAGCGGGGGGGATAACATTTGACATTTGTTTAATTGTATTTTTGGACTGTACATGACAAAAATTCAATAAACAAACAACAAAGTAGTTTGTTTCGCGGTCACACCATTTCTTTGTTACGATGTTTAATTGTTATGACATTTTGTTGTTATGACATTTTTTTATTACAATGTTTCGTTGTTACGTTTCGTTTTTATGACATGTCGTGTTACGGTATTTTGTGTTACGCTGTTTCATGTCACAACGTTTTGCGGTTACGGCATTTTGCGGTTACGATTGTGTCTTGTTGGGGTATTTTGTATGTCATTGTTTCGTGTTCATGACACATTTCCATAAATTACTTTAAAAAGTAGTTAGACTTAAACGGTTTGGCATGGAAATACTAGACTCACTCGAAAACTAGCTCTGAAGAATGTGTAGTAGCTTCACTGATAGGAAGGTCATATAATTAGTGCACAGTGTAAGGAAATGTTCTCTCTTCTTTGATTTCATTCTTGTATTTGTTTTATTACATTATTTGATTTTGTGTCTACAGTGTGATTGACTGGTGTAATTTAAGACTTATGTAGGAACGGACGGAACGCGTTCGGAAACCCATGAAGATGGGACTAGATTGAATATCTTGCCTTTGATTTCTTACTGCAGGCCTACAGGAAGTAAAGAAACAGAAGACTATGAAGTTGTTTTTTTCTGGTAAAGGTGTTGCTGGGATGTTTTGGTCCATTCAACCATGTGTATAAGGTCGAAAGTCATATATTTGGAACAATAACATGGTCATGGGCAGCACGGTGGAACAGGGGTTAGTGCGTTTGCCTCACAATACGAAGGTCCTGAGTAGTCCTGAGTTCAATCCCGGGCTCGGGATCTTTCTGTGTGGAGTTTGCATGTTCTCCCCGTGACTGTGTGGGTTCCCTCCAGGTACTCCGGCTTCCTCCCACCTCCAAAGACATGCACCTGGGGATAGGTTGATTGGCAACACTAAATGGTGCCTTGTGTGTGAATGTGAGTGTGAATGTTGTCTGTCTATCTGTGTTGGCCCTGTGATGAGGTGGCGACTTGTCATGGGTGTACACCGCCTTCCGCCCGATTGTAGCTGAGATCCAGCGCCCCCCGCGACCCCGAAGGGAATAAGCGGTAGAAAATGGATGGATGGATGGAACATGGTCTTTCCTTTAAAGGCCTACTGAAACCCACTACTACCGACCACGCAGTCTGATAGTTTATAAATCAATGATAAAATCTTAACATTGCAACACATGCCAATACGGCCGGGTTAGCTTACTAAAGTGCAATTTTAAATTTTGCGCGAAATATCCTGCTGAAAACGTCTCTGTATGATGACATCAGCACGTGACGTCACGGATTGTGGAGGACATTTTGGGACAGCATGGTGGCCAGCTATTAAGTCGTCTGTTTTTATCGCAAAATTCCACAGTATTCTGGACATCTGTGTTGGTGAATCTTTTGCAATTTGTTCAATGAACAATGGAGACAGCAAAGAAGAAAGCTGTGGGTGGGAAGCGGTGTATTGCGGTCGACTGCAGCAACACAAACACAGCCAGTGTTTCATTGTTTACATTCCCGGAAGATGACAGTCAAGCTTTACCATTGGCCTGTGGAGAACTGGGACAACAGAGATTCTTACCAGGAGGACTTTGAGTTGGACGCGCAGACGCGGTACCGTGAGTACGCATGCAGCTGCGGCTTCCAAACATTTGATCGCTTGCCCGTACGTGCGTGCCGCTATGTTCATGTCACGTACGTAACTTTGGGGACTTTGGGGAAATATATGTGCTGTATGAACTTTGGGGAGGTGAACGGTACTTTGGGCTGTGGGATTGAGTGTGTTGTGCAGGTGTTTGAGTTGTATTGGCGGGTTATATGGACAGGAGGGGGGAGATGTTTGTTATGCGGGATTAATTTGTGGCATATTAAATATAAGCCTGGTTGTGTTGTGGCTAATAGAGTATATATATGTCTTGTGTTTATTTACTGTTTTAGTCATTCCCAGCTGAATATCAGGTCCCACCCGCCTCTCACAGCATCTTCCCTATCTGAATCGCTCCCACTGCCCTCTAGTCCTTCACTCTCACTTTCCTCATCCACGAATCTTTCATCCTCGCTCAAATTAATGGGGAAATCGTCGCTTTCTCGGTCCGAATCGCTCTCGCTGCTGGTGGCCATGATTGTAAACAATGTGCAGATGTGAGGAGCTCCACAACCTGTGAAGTCACGCTACTCGTCTGCTACTTCCGCTTTTTTATCAGCGACCAAAAGTTGCGAACTTTATCATCGATGTTCTCTACTAAATCCTTTCAGCAAAAATATGGCAATATCGCGAAATGATCAAGTATGACACATAGAATGGACCTGCTATTCCCGTTTAAATAAGAAAATCGCATTTCAGTAGGCCTTTAATTGTCCCTACAAAGTTGGAGGCATCGACTCTGACCGAGGGGGTTTTTGAACATTTGCTTTAGAGGAGTATCCCAAGACATTTGTCTAAATTGTGTTTTTTTAAATACATTTTAATTGCCAGACAGTGAAATACATAAACTGCAGAGTATAGTCTCACTCAGAGTAGCATATTCTCAAAGCAAATAGCTCTATGGCCCACAAATTAATAATCCGTACGCACAGTTTTACAATAACGTCTCATTTTCTACGGTCTCAATGAGCGGTATGGGCTGGTATTACATCACCAACGCTTCAATCACACAGAGGTCAACAGGGCGAGCATTTGAATCGAGGCGACTCTTCTCTCTTTCACTTTTCCTGAGGCGTGCCTTTCTTTACATCCATAGCTTAGCCGGCTTTCGTCAGACCACCAGCGGCACGAGAGAGAGAGAGAGAGAGAGAAAAGATGAATTCCAAGCCCCCACTAAAATGGATTAATGGAATAGAGCATGTTGTGACAGACAGAGACAAATCCCTCCGACAAGCACAGACGTACATAAAGACAGCACAGAGGCAAAGCAAAGAAAGAAAAAGAGAGGGAGGCAGTGGGTGGGGGTTAATAGGAGCAAAGGATGGTTGCTGGCCGATGGGTGCTACTCGTCTGCATCCATCCAGCAGCTGGTTCTTAATCCTCTTGGCAGAAATGACGCTCCAATCCCCTCTCGGACTGTCATGAGAACACAGCTGACTATCTGTCTGCTCTCTGCTTTACCTCGCGGCACTTTCTGCTGTTTGCAGCATCCCTGGGGGGGGCCCTCATCATATTGAACCCACTCATATGCAGAATGGATGATTCCCCTGTTTGCCAGACTTTACAAGTCTCCCTGTGAGCCCTATAACCTGGCTTGTTTTTGGAGTTTCACATTCGTCGGAGAGGAGCTGTTATAAGCGACAAGGGGGATGATTTCCGATACGGGGAAAATTGTGTGGGGAAATCAGAATGTCCAACACCGCTGAAGTTGTATAACACCAAATTTGACCACACTTTTCTGGAAAAAAAAAAGTCCTTCTAGACCAGTGGTTCTCAAATGGGGGTACGCGTACCCCTGGGGGTTAGAGATGCGTGGATAGGCAATTATTTCATCCGCAACCGCATCAGAAAGTCGTCAACCATCCGCCATCTACCCGTTCTAACATTTAATCAAAACCGCACCCGCCCGCCACCCGCCCGTTGTTATATATCTAATATAGACGATGCAAGGCATTAGTGAGGTTATAAAGCTTTTGCCTGTTAAAGAAAGGAGACTGATCTAATGCAGCACAGACATTCAATGCGTGCCACGCTGTCACGGCCCAGACGCACACCAGTGCGCAATCATATGGGAGCCGCGCTGAGCGCACCTCCAAGCGCGTGGAGGTGCGATGTCCCTCGCACCCGCGGCGGCTCCACCCGGGCTCGCGCCTGAGGCTTCAGCGCGCACCGCGGCGGCCATCCTACTCGTCGCGGCCTAGCCCTCGCGGCTCTCGCTGCCGGCGACGGCCGGGTATGGGCCCGACGCTCCAGCGCCATCCATTTTCCGGGCTAGTTGATTCGGCAGGTGAGTTGTTACACACTCCTTAGCGGGTTCCGACTTCCATGGCCACCGTCCTGCTGTGTATATCAACCAGGGTGAGCCCCACCCCTTTCGTGAGCGCACTGCGCGCGGAGTGACCCCAGTTACGTGCCCCCGGCAACAGGGGTGGCGGGCAGGTAAGCTGCGCGGGCGGAGCGCGGAGTGACCCCTGTTACGAGCCCCCGGCCACGGGGGTGGCGGGCAGGTAAGCTGCTTACCTGCTGCGCGTGACGCCGGCCGCGGCGAAGGCGGACGAGGCGGGGTGTCGGTGCGGTGGGCGCGGTGGTGACCCTGGACGTGCGTCGGGCCCTTCTCGCGGATCACCTCAGCTACGGCTCCCGGTGGGGCCCTCTCGGGGGAAGGGGCCTCGGTCCCGGACCCCGGCGAGGCGTCCCTTCTCCGCTCCGTAAAAGTGTCCATCTCTTTTTTTCTTCTTCTTCTGTTGTGGCATATGCTGCAGGTGCCTGCTTGTTTTTCGTATGTGGGTAACAACATTTAACTATGTATATATATTTCCGAATTGGTTTAACTGCCACCCGCCTGAATCTATTTAAAATCTAATTTTTTTTTTATTTCAACCGCCCGACCCGACCCGCGGATAAAATCTAATTTTTTTTTATTTCAACCGCCTGATCCGCGGATAATCCGCGGACTCCGCGGTTGTGTCCGCAAACCGCGCATCTCTACTGGGGGTACTTGAAGATATGCCAAGGGGTACGTGAGATTTTTTTTAAATATTCTTAAAATAGCAACAATTCAAAAATCCTTTATAAATATATTTATTGAATAATACTTCAACAAAATATGAATGTAAGTTCATAAACTGAACATCAAATCAAGTAGGCTATTCCATTAATTACCATAAACCCAGACTTTCCCCCATGCCATGATGGTTTGACCCTCACTAAAATGTCTGTCAAAAAGAACTGTGAAAAGAAATGCAACCATGCAATATTCAGTGTTGACGGCTAGATTTTTTGTGGACATGTTACATTAAATATTGATGTTAAAGATTTATGTTTTTGTGAAGAAATGTTTAGAATTAAGTTCATGAATCCAGGTGGATCTCTATTACAATCCCTAAAGAGGGCACTTTAAGTTGATGATTACTTCTATGTGTAGAAATCTTTATTTATAATTGAATCACTTGTTTATTTTTCAACAAGTTTTTAGTTATTTGTATATCTTTTTTTCCAAATAGTTCAAGAAAGACCACTACAAATGAGCAATATTTTGCACTGTTGTACAATTTAATAAATCAGAAACTGACGACATAGTGCTGTATTTTACTTCTTTATCTATTTTTTTCAACCAAAAATGCTTTGCTCTGATTAGGGGGTACGTGAATTAAAAAAATGTTCACAGGGGGTACATCACTGAAAAAAGGTTGAGAACCACTGTTCTAGACGACACTGCAGACATTGTGAGACTTAGCAAGTCATCTGCGACTTCCGTGAGTCTCGTGTGAATTTAGCTCGGTGAGCCTGTGGATGAGGTGGCGACTTGTCCAGGGTGTACCCCGCCTTCCGCCCGAATGCAACTGAGATAAGCTCTAGCACCCTGCCGTGACCCCTAAAGGGACAAGCGGTAGAAAATGTATGGACCAAAAACTGTTTTCATCATCTCAGAGATATTTCTAAAGTGAGAAATTTGTTGTCAAAATTGGATCTCGAAATGACCATTCACACGTTCATTCCGTCTCGCATTGGCTATTGCAATTCTCTTTTCACTCTCTTCAACAAGTCAACGCTAAAGAGACTTCAGACTAGGGCTGGGCGATATATCGATATACTCGATATATCGCGGGTTTGTCTCTGTGCGATATAGAAAATGACTATATCGTGATATTCGAGTATACGTTCTCACGCAGTTGCTTTTAGCTGCGGGCATTACACTACAGACTCTTCTCACTCTTTCTTGTCTCTCCTTCTCACAGAGACTTAAAGGGGAACATTATCACAATTTCAGAATTGTTAAAACCATTAAAAATCAGTTCCCAGTGGCTTATTATATTTTTCGAAGTTTTTTTCAAAATTTTACCCATCACGCAATATCCCTAAAAAAAGCTTCAAAGTGCCTGATTTTAACCATCGTTATAAATACCCGTCCATTTTCCTGTGACGTCACATAGTGATGCCAACACAAACAAACATGGCGGAAAGAACAGCAAGCTATAGCGACATTAGCTCGGATTCAGACTTGGATTTCAGCGGCTTAAGCGATTCAACAGATTACGAATGTATTGAAACGGATGGTTGTAGTGTGGAGGCAGGTAGCGAAAACGAAATTGAAGAAGAAACTGAAGCTATTGAGCCATATCGGTTTGAACCGTATGCAAGCGAAACCGACGAAAACGACACGACAGCCAGCGACACGGGAGAAAGCGAGGACAAAATCGGCGATCGCCTTCTAACCAACGATTGGTATGTGTTTGTTTGGCATTAAAGGAAACTAACAACTATGAACTAGGTTTACAGCATATGAAATACATTTGGCAACAACATGCACTTTGAGAGTGCAGACAGCCCAATTTTCATCAATTAATATATTCTGTAGACATACCCTCATCTGCGCTCTTTTCCTGAAAGCTGATCTGTCCAGTTTTGGAGTTGATGTCAGCAGGCCAGGGAAGCTAGGGTCGATAGGGGGTTTAGCTCGCTCGTCTGCGGGAACAAACTGCCGCCATTTCTTGCTGTGCTACCGAGGCCCTTTGTCCCTGAATTGCTCACACACTCTGGCAGATTCAATGGGGGGTCTGGCGGCAGATTTCTTTGACTTTATCGTTGGAAATGCATCTGCTTTGAGTGTCGCAGGATATCCACACATTCTTGCCATCTCTGTCGTAGCATAGCTTTCGTCGGTAAAGTGTGCGGAACAAACGTCCAATTTCTTGCCACTTTCGCATCTTTGGGCCACTGGTGCAACTTGAATCCGTCCCTGTTCGTGTTGTTACACCCTCCGACAACACACCGATGAGGCATGATGTCTCTAAGGTACGGAAAACAGTCGAAAAAATGGAAAATAACAGCTGATTTGACTCGGTGTTTGAGAAAATGGCGGATTGCTTCCCGATGTGACGCCACGTTGTGACGTCAACGCTCCAAAAGCGAATATTAGAAAGGCGTTTAATTCGCCAAAATTCACCCATTTAGAGTTCTGAAATCGGTTAAAAAAATATATGGTCTTTTTTTCTGCAACATCAAGGTATATATTGACGCTTACATAGGTCTGGTGATAATGTTCCCCTTTAAACAAGCGCAGCTTCTTACATACGTCACATACGTATACGCCCTCTCGGAGCAGAGAGGTAGCAGCATGGCTAAAGATAGCTGTGGTGCGAGTGGTAATACGAGAGAAAAGAAGTGCGAATCTGGTAACAAATGAAGGAAGAATGAATTCCTAAGAAAAAGAGCACGGGGTCCATCGTCTGGCGGTGGTTTGGCTTCAAGTGGGAATATGTCAAACAGACAACCGTAATTTGTCAAGTGTGGGGCGCAAGCATTGCTACACAAAGTAGCATTACTGCTAATATGTAGCATCATTTGAAAAGTCACCCTCTAGAGAATGAAGAGTGCTTACTCCGCAGTAAACATCTCCGTTCGGTGCCACACCAACAAAATGCAGAGGCAACCATTTCCACATCAACACCGTATGAATAAAATAGTCCACGACAGAAGGAGATAACGTCCGCAGGAACCTACCACATAGCGAAGGACGTACACAATTGGATTTCCTATTATGCAGCTCATTTTTATTTTACACTTATTGAAATATCTTGTGTGACACCATGTACAGAAGTGCACTTTATTTGTTTTAAACTATTGTAGTGGCGTTCTTTACAAAAAGTGCACTTTAATTTAGTGTTGTTTTGATTCGTCATCTTAGTGACATCATGCACAAAAGTGCACTTATAGCTTGTTTTAAAATGTCTCTGACAATCTTGCACGTTGTGTTTTGAAATGACATGAATGTTTGTGCCACTGCTTAATAACTGTTTAATAAATACAGTTTTGGTCTATTGACTTAGTTGTGATTTCCCTCTATGCATGAAAGTTTAAAATGAGCATATATTAATGCAGTATGAACAAGAACGTTTTAATGTAGACACATAGAATCATCATACTACTGTGATTATATGCATCAAGTGTTCATTCAAGGCTAAGGCAAAATATCGAGATATATATCGTGTATCGCGATATGGCCTAAAAATATTGAGATATTAAAAAAAAGGCCATATCGCCCAGCCCTACTTCAGACTGTACAAAATGCGGCTGCCAGACTTTTGACCGGTGCACCCAGAACAGCCCATATCACCCCCATTTTATCCAGTCTTCATTGGCTTCCAGTCAAATTCCGCATTGAGTTTAAGATTTTAGTCCTGACATTCCGTGCGTTGCATGGTGGGGCGCCTCAGTACATCACTGACTTGCTATGCCCCTACTCTTTAGGGCGCAGCCTCCGGTCTTCAGGCCAGGGTCTTCTAAAGATCCCAAAAACTCGTTTTAACCCGTGGAGACCTGGCATTCCAGGATATAGCTCCCAGACTCTGGAACAATTTGCACCAGTCCCTCTGTGATCTTGACTGTGTTGAAACTTTTAAGTAACATTTGACAACTTCTCTTTTTAGTAAAGCTTTTAGTTAATGCACCTTTTAACTATCATTTTTAATCCACTTTGTATCCTTTTTATGATGTTGCCCCTGTTGTTTTAATTCAATTGTTGTTTTACTTCACCTATGTTTTGTACAGCGCTTTGTGATTTTATCTGTTATAAATAATATAAGTAAGTAAGTAAGTAAATTGTTACTTACTTAGTTACTAGCCTGTGGAGTAATAATCATTGTTTAATGTTAAGCCTATTCTTATCCAAATGATTGCTCCTGCCTTGTCAGCACCACCCATAGTTAGAAGAATGATTACATTTGCTTTAGTGAAATTCATAATTTTTCAGAATACACCACCATCTTAGAATTATGGCAATTGTTCACAAGTTAGCATGCCAATGTTTTTTTTTTGTCCTGTCCATCTACCCAGGCAAATACTATTGTTGATGTAGATGCCCATATTTGCTGTACAGATTTACTTTACAAAAGTTAAGTGTAGGATGCTTGTCTTGTTGCCTTATTTGTATTTGACTTTATTAAATTAATTTCTATTATTATTTGGCACAGCCAGACCGGATACAAAGATAAAAAAAGGAAGACAGGGGGGGAAATTATGGGGACAAAAGGGGAATAAGACAGATAGACAACAACAACAAACAGAACAATAACAATGACATAACAACCACAACAACAACAGAACGGCATCAGCAAATACGATATGTACAAATATGATACGAAAAGTGATAGTAAAGTTGTAGTTAGTGAGAGCCCAAACCAAAACAGCAGGTGCGGCGCCAGCCCCAAGCAGCCGGGCCGGCCAGCAACAGGAACCCCAAAGACCCTATTGTGCCACGCGCCAGGACCAGCTGCAGGCCATAGACAGACGCGCCCGGCAGAAGACAAGGCATGGGAGAAGCAGCCATCCCCAAAGCCAGCAAGAGACCACACCACAAAAATTCAAAAAGATCACAGACACGCTGACACACAAGGTCACTACCCCAGCAGCTGGCCGACATGCAGCACTGCGGAACTCTTTGCAGTGCACTGAGCTGCTACGATAGACGCGGGGACTAGACCCAGCAGGCCCCAACCAAGACGGGCATCCAAAAGGGGTGGACGGTGGGACCCAGGGACCCCAGACACGCAGCCCAGCCATAGTAGCTTGGGGCGCCGACCCCCTCTGGACAAACAGGCCCTGAGAGTTCCCCCCCAAAATACAAAAAATAAAAAATAAAAAAATAATAATAATAATAATAATAATACAATATATATATATATATATATATATATATATATATATATATATATTTATATACCTACATACACACACACACACACACATAAGAATACACACATACCCATATACATACCTACATTCATCCATACATACAATAACAATAATAACAACACACACACACACACACACACAAACTTATATAAACCAACAAATCCATACACATGCCGGCGGGGCAGCGATCAAGCCCCGGCACTCACTACCCACCGAGAACTAGCCGATCACCTCACCTCCTCCCCACAGCTCCGGCCACGCACCCCCCTGTCCCCTAGGGACAATCCCCGACAAGCCCGCACCCAGACAACGGCACGACAACCAGCGTGAAGGCGTAAGGGCAGGCCCGGGCCGACACCCAACAAGCCAACCAACACGCCAACAAATGAGTACGAAGCCGGCAAGTTCGCAAGCCACAACAACCACAACAATCACGCTGCCACAAGTAACATCGGCCACCCCCCGTACCAAACCCAGCAGCCACGGGCGCCCACACTACAAACAAACGGCAGCAGAAACAACAACTGCAATACCCCAGACAACCAGCACCACTCGATCAAATCAAAGCGATCGAAAAACCGCGACCGACAACCACATGCCAACAGGATCATGGAAACCAGCCAGCACCAGGTCCCCAGTCAGCCCCCCCCCCCCACCACACACACACACAGCCTGTGACCAAGCAGGCGCTTCACACTAGTCTAACACGACACCACGCGAGTCTTCCCCCTGTCAAACAAAGCCAGCGCTCCCCCTCCCCAACCCAACTCTGCGGAGTCCACACCAGCAGCCCCACGCAAAAAAAAAAGCACATACCCCATACCCAACGCAAACACTGCATCCCGGCTATCCACACAGTAATGCGCTCATACGAGTCCCGGCCAGGGAACGAAGCCTCTCAATGTGGGAAGAAGTCAACGCATCCCGCCCACGTGTCAGCACCCAAGCCAGCCAGCAAGTCAACACCAGCCAGTCCCCACAATTCCATCAGCGCACAGCCACCAATCACGGTCCCTCGACCACTCCAACCCAACACAGCCATGCCAGCCGCCGGTAGCACCACAGCAACCACCACGACCACCGCCTATCCCAACTCCATCTACAGCCCAGCCAATCGAGCCATTGGACATCCACCCTGGCCAACCAAACACCCCAACGCGCCGCAGACCACGCGGGGACCACCACTGAGAGGCGAACGGCATGCAGCCTGCAACTCATGCTAATGTTTTATGCTAGTGTCAGGCTTGGTCAAAAGATAGGACTCAGATGCAGAGTAGGGATTAATTCGGCAGGCTTTTATTTTGAAAGCTTCTTTTCACCTCCAGAATCAGGGCTATTCAATATAGGCTATAACTAAACTACTCGGCGAAAAAGGTTCCAAAAAAAAGGAACAACCGAAAATCACTCCGAAAGGAGGAAAACACAAAAACAATAACGAACTACACTTTGCGCCTTCTATTTTATGAAATTTATTATAAACAAAAAACGCTCCAACAGGAAGAAGAAACAATGGCTATGAAACTTCTACACTTTCTCTAATCTAATAAAGGTTGACAAAAATGTCACTCAAAAAATTGAGGAAAAGGAAGAACTGTAAGAAAAAACTGAAAACACCACTTCAGCTGAAAAACGAAATAACACAAAATCACTTTGCTGAGGAGGAGAAAAAGAAAACTCAAAATAGCAACGAAGGAATTCAGGATCACGGTATTCAAACACGAGACGAGGCAAGGCATGGACAGGCACGAATAAACGAGACAATCTGGCACAGAACAAAGGGAGGCGTGGGCTTATAAGACACATGAGGGTAAAGGGGAACAGGTGGAAACAATCAGGGGTCAGGGATGACGTCAGACTGATGACACAAAAGGAAGGGCAAGTGACCTGAAACGAGAGGAGTTACTTTTCAAACTAAAACATGCAAGTCACAAGACAGAAGAAACCAAGACAAGACACCCCTCACCGCGGTGTGACAGCTAGATCATTTTGCACAAATTATCGCAAATGATCATGGATATTGTTGCCGACATCTTAGAAATATGCTAACTGTTCCCAAGTTAGCATGTTTTAGGTTAGCATTTTATCTAATTTTGTACGAGTTAGCGCTAATAATAATGGATTCTGTTACTTGGCACCATTTTGGAAGGATGTTAACTGTTCCTATGTTAGCAAGCCAATGTTTTATGCAAGCAATTTATCAAGTTTTTTTTAACTTAAAGGTTCCTGTGACGACCGGGGCGCATGGTGATGCGGGGCTCGTTCTCCCAGGAATGCAGACGGGCGTCAGACACAGCGTGCAGGTAGGAAAAATTATTTATTAAAAATTAAATCAAAAGGGAACAAACAAAAACGTGCTCATAGCACTTAAGGCAAAAAACTAAATGGGCTAGCGTGGGAGCTAGCAAGTAACAAGAGCAGGAAACAAAAGTCGTCATCTGTTGTATGGAAACAAACTAGGAAGCAAGACAGAATGACAGGGAAGGCAGGCTTAAATAATAATGTCAGTGATGACCAACAGGTGCGCGTCGGGAACACACGCGGCAGGTGAAAACAATAAGCAGCCATGGCAACAAACTCAGGTGTACAAAACAGGCACTCAAGGAGTCCAAAACTAACAAAAAACACAAGTACCTTGAAAACGTAAACAAAAATATGATCCGGGCAGCGGATCATAACAGTTCCAGTCATATTTTTTTTTCTACATTTAAAACACTTGTGGTGTACATAACATGTAATGATGGTGCTTTGGTCAAAATGTTACATACATTTTGTTTTACAGACCATCTTCAAGCCGTCTCTTCAGAATGTGCCGTTTTGTGGGCGGTCTTATTTATCTGTGGAAGCCCTCTTCCAGGTTAAGCCCCCTTTAACTGCGTCTCCACCCCGTCAGCCACGTTGTAGTTTTTAGCGCTTCCATAGCGAGTCTACTGACAGATATAAGTTTGAACTATACGCTACTTTTTATAAAAAATGGCAACAGTGGAGGATGCATGTGCACGTACGTGCCAGTCTGCCCCACAACAAGAGGATAGAGAAAAATAAGGAACTTATTAATTACAACTATGTACTACAACTGAATAATATTTGCAGACTCACGCAAAGCTTTTCGGGTAAACCTGGTGTAATGGTACGTGTATTTGTATTGAACCGTTTCGGTACGGGGGTTTCGGTTCGATTCAGAGGTGTACCGAACGAGTACACATGCTTGCAGCGACAACACGTCAAACATATGTTGCACCTTTCCTGCTTCCGGCTCCCAGACCGTAGTCGAGGAGCCCAGGGGAGACACTCCTCCAGGGCTGATGTATTCTCGGGGGCAACACCCTTCACTCTACCCGGCAGTGGGTCTCCACAGCTCCGGACTCCAGGGTAAATGACGAGTCCGGCGATTAGTTGCAAATCGTGGCTTTATTGAGGTCTTGCACACAGCCAATCCAACAAAACACTAGCCACTCCCCTCACTCAAGCTACCGCTCCCTCACCTCGCTCCCCCACACACTCACCTCACATGCTGTCACATATTAAAGGGCCACACAAACACACATACGCTACGCTCATAACACATGCTAACCCAGGGGTAGGGAACCTATGGCTCTAGAGCCAGATGTGGCTCTTTTGATGACTGCATCTGGCTCTCAGATAAATCGTAGCTGACATTGCTTAACACGATAAGTAGTGAATAATTCTGCTGGTAATGACAGTGTTAAAAATAACCACGTATCAACCAAACTACAAAGCCATCAGCAAAACCGTGCAGCACCAGAAGTCGCATTAATGGTAAGAAGTATTTTATTTATTATTGGTTAGCTTCAGAATAACACTGTTATTAAAAATAATAAGAAACTTATTATACTCTAAAAATGTTGGTCTAACTTAAAAATGCACGCATTTAGTTGTATTCAGTGTTAACATTTTTTTTATACGGCTCTTACAGAAATACATGTTAAAATATTTGGCTTTCATGGCTCTCTCAGCCAAAAAGGTTCCCGACCCCTGTGCTAGCCCATTTGAAGCGTCACCACTGCATTTAAGCAGCCTCTCCTTGGCGAGTCAGGCAGGGCTAAAGCAATAACAAATGTTTTTATAGCAGCCGATATAAGTCCATATTGCATTTAAAACTATATTTTGACCCACTTCAATGGTGGGGGGGGGGAGTACTGTACTGTGCAATCTACTAATAAAAGTCTCAATCAATCAAAAAAAAGCAATTTATATGTAGAAAGGTTTGGTTAAGAAACCATTCTGAGCCTTATCTTATTTAGTTTTTATTTTGTATATGTTGACCACATTAACCCTGGCAATGGACCCTGTGTGTATATCTATGTTATGCCACTGTTTACAAATTTGGTAAATAAATAACCAAAAAATTTATATTTTGTTGTTTTCTTACTGTACTGAAAATGAACCGAACCGTGACCTCTAAACCGAGGTACGTACCGAACCAAAATTTTTGTGTACCATTACACTCCTACTATATAGAAATGGAGATATCCGCTGACGTAAATAAGGCAAAAGACATCACTTCAATCTCAAATGGATCGTTTGGAACAGGTTTGGAAGAAGGTAAGATTGTTTTATAAATATCGCTGCCATGCCTGCATGGTTCGATTTAATTTTCTAGGTTTATGGGGAACCAAAATACACAAAAGTGCCAACAGGTCGGAAAAGTTTGTTTCGCGTAATAGGACCCCTTTAACCTAAATAATCATGGATTCTGTTGTTTGGCGCCATCTTGGAAGTATGCTAACTGTTCCTATGTTAGCATGCTAATGTTTGATGCTAGAAATTTAGCAAATTGTGAACGTTTTAAAGGGGAACATTATCACCAGACCTATGTAAGCGTCAATATATACCTTGATGTTGCAGAAAGAAGACCATATTCAACCGATTTCCGAACTCTAAATGGGTGAATTTTGGCGAATTAAACGCCTTTCTAATATTCGCTCTCGGAGCGATGACATCACAACGTGGCGTCACATCGGGACGCAATCCGCCATTTTCTCAAACACCGAGTCAAATCAGCTCTGTTATTTTCCGTTTTTCCGACTGTTTTCCGTACCTTGGAGACATCATGCCTCGTCGGTGTGTTGTCGGAGGGTGTAACAACACGAACAGGGACAGATTCAAGTTGCACCAGTGGCCCAAAGATGCGAAAGTGGCAAGAAATTGGACGTTTGTTCCGCACACTTTACCGACGAAAGCTATGCTACGACAGAGATGGCAAGAATGTGTGGATATCCTGCGACACTCAAAGCAGATGCATTTCCAACGATAAAGTCAAAGAAATCTGCCGCCAGACCCCCATTGAATCTGCCGGAGTGTGTGAGCAATTCAGGGACAAAGGGCCTCGGTAGCACGGCAAGCAATGGCGGCAGTTTGTTCCCGCAGACGAGCGAGCTAAACCCCCTATCGACCCTAGCTTCCCTGGCCTGCTGACATCAACTCCCAAACTGGACAGATCAGCTTTCAGGAAAATAGCGCAGATGAGGGTATGTCTACAGAATATATGAATTGATGAAAATTGGGCTGTCTGCACTCTCAAAGTGCATGTTGTTGCCAAATGTATTTCATATGCTGTGCACCTAGTTCATAGTTGTTAGTTTCCTTTAATGCCAAACAAACACATACCAATCGTTGGTTAGAAGGCGATCGCCGAATTCGTCCTCGCTTTCTCCCGTGTCGCTGGCTGTCGTGTCGTTTTCGTCGGTTTCGCTTGCATACGGTTCAAACCGATATGGTTCAATAGCTTCAGTTTCTTCTTCAATTTCGTTTTCGCTACCTGCCTCCACACTACAACCATCCGTTTCAATACATTCGTAATCTGTTGAATCGCTTAAGCCGCTGAAATCCGAGTCTGAATCCGAGCTAATGTCGCTATAGCTTGCTGTTCTTTACGCCATGTTTGTTTGTGTTGGCTTCACTGTGTGACGTCACAGGAAAATGGACGGGTGTGTATAACGATGGTTAAAATCAGGCACTTCGAAGCTTTTTTTAGGGATATAGCGTGATGGGTAAAATTTTGAAAAAAACTTCGAAAAATATAATAAGCCACTGGGAACTGATTTTTAATGGTTTTAACCATTCTGAAATTGTGATAATGTTCCCCTTTAACCTAATAATCATGGATTCCGTTACTTGGCGCCATCTTAGAAGTATGCTAGTTGTTCCTTTGTTAGCACGCTAACCATCTGGATACTCACTCCTTGGTGCTGGATGTCGTAGGAATTTTTCTAGTTAACATGTTTTCAACTCATTGGGTAAATTGACTTTCAACCCCTGCACGGATCAGTTGAAAATCAAATTGACTATTGTACAAAAGTACTGGATTTCAAATCCAATTAAATAACATATTGTATGTAAATACACACAGTAAACTACATTTATTTTCAACATTTATTCTACAATGTATTCAAATTTGTACCATTCAACATTTGAGTTCAGCGTCAGCTTTTTAGCATTAACACATATTTTCTACATACATGGCTTAATCTAGTTGCATAGTGGTATTTCTATGTGCATTTTGTAATAAATAAATGACAATGTAGAGCAGTGGTCCCCAAACTACGGTCCGCGGGCCGGGAAGTCCCAAGATAATTTTTTTTATTTTTTTTATTATTATTATTATTTTTTTTTTATAATTTCTAAAAATCTGTCCTTTCTAATCCATTTTCTACCGCTTGTTACTTTCTAAAATGCATTTTTCCATCGATAACACGACATCGCGCAAGTGCGGGCCCTTTCAGTCAATTAGTGCGCGAGGAATATATATGTCACGGCCCGGGCGCATGCCAATGCAGCTTAACTGCGGCTTAATTTGACTCAACACGGAGAACCTTACCTGGCCCGGACACGGAAAGGATTGACAGATTGATGGCTCTTTCTCAATTTCTCGAAGAGAATCGCGCGGCTCATCAATGAAGAGAATCGCGGGGGTCACCAATGAGCCCCGCGGAGCGCACCTCGGCCCACGGCCGCTCATCTCCTGCATGTGTCACTCCGGCGGCTGCAAGCAGCTGCAATCAATTAGCACTCAGCCCACCTGTCTTTGATGATCTTCCTGGGCTTCTTAAGCCAGTGCAGACCAGCGTTCCGGACCAGAACGTAATTATCCGTTCGTGTGCCGTAAGCCGACTAACCCTGCTATATGCACAGTTTGCTCTCTGTGTTTTTCTTCCCTGTGTTATTGATTGTCTCGTGTCCTCCTTGTCGCTCCAACTGCAGAAAACTGCAGCTGTGTGTCTCGTCATTCCTTGTTCCTCTGCTTCCCGGACTGCCTCTTGGATCTCGACCTCCCGCTTGGACAAGGATCTCCTACGCCCGGCTATAGCCCCCGACTTCCTGCTTGCCTCATGGACATTCGAGCCTGCCTTTCCCCTCCGGGACTTCCGCCTCTCGCTCAACGCTCCCGGTAACACACAACAGCTAATCTCCACACATAGTCTCACACACACACAAACTTTTGGATTTTGTCACACTACATTCTCTAGTTTATATTCTTATTGTTTTGTTATTATATATATATATATATATATATATATATATATTGTGTATATATATATATATATATATATATTGTGTATATATATATATATATATATATATATTGTATATATATATATATATATATATATATATATATATATATATATATATTGTATATATATATATATATATATATAATAAAATCATAGAGCTTAATTACGCCCCCTTGTGCCTGTGCCGTCTACTCCCCGCGTACACAACAATATATATACACAGCCGGGCCCCGGGCCACATTTTTTTAACCCAATGCGGCCCCCGAGTCAAAAAGTTTAGGGCCCCCTGGTGTCGACAATAATCTTTTTTTTAATAATCTTTGTATTTAAGATTGGATTAAGATTAGTAATGCTCCCCTGAGATAAGATATTAAGTAGTTCTCCATGAATTTAGGCCTTGGGCTGTCATGTTGTACTCAACAGCGCCTCTGCTGGCTGCAGCTAAGTAGTTCACTCTATCTTAGAATTGACTCCATTCCAAAAGGTGACAATAGATCATACGCCGTCATAGTTAAAGGTGACTATGCAATTAATTGTTTCATAATTTTTACGCTTGTATGACAGTTAATTACAGTATGTTGAAACATTGGTCGTAAAGCTTCTACAATTGCAACAGTTTGACCAAGATGTTGATTATTTATGTTATTCTCTACAATCGACCAGTGTATCAAAACATATTTTCTTTGACCTTACGGGTTTCACTGTTGTCAAACCTTTTTTTTTTTTCTAAAGTATGAGTGCAAGATTCGTCAACAAGACTAAACAGGCGTCTGCAGGGATTACGTCTTTTAATAACGTTCGCACAGATAGATGATTGTGCTCCTTGTTCTACTTAACAAGCATCAATCAGCCTGGGCATGATTAGTGACTAAATGGTGCACGCTCCCAAATGACCCGAGGCCCTTTTATCGTGATGATGCTTATGTGGAGAGAAGAGATGTGCTGTTTAATGTCTCCTCTGATCTCTGAAACAACTGGATAAGTGATAGTGTATGTAAAGGCAGTGGGATTATGATATGATGGGTTTAAGCGCCAACAGACTTTTGCGAACATTTATAACTCTAGAAGGAACTAATCAGAACCTCCTTTGGGGTATTTGTATGATAAAATAATCATTAAGTTGTAATTATGTGCATGTTTTCACACTGTCAAAAATAGGTCATGCAGTATTTTTAAAATAAACTTATAAATATTAGTTGCATGAGTCCATCTTAGATGATCTCGGGCCCAGAGAAGCCGGCGGCGTTTCTGGATGTTGTTGATAAATGGCTTTCGCTTTGCATAATAGAGCTTTAACTTGCACTTACAGATGTAGCGACCAACTGTATTTAGTGACAGTGGGTTTCTGAAGTGTTCCTGAGCCCATGTGGTGATATCCTTTAGAGATTGATGTCGGTTTTTGATACAGTGCCATCTGAGGGATCGAAGGTCACGGTCATTCAATGTTGGTTTCCGGCCATGCCGCTTACGTGGAGTGATTTCTCCGGATTCTCTGAACCTTTTGATGATATTATGGACCGTAGATGTTGAAATCCCTAAATTTCTTGCAATTGCACTTTGAGAAACGTTGTTCTTAAACTGTTTGACTATTTGCTCACACAGTTGTGGACAAAGGGGTTTACCTCGCCCCATCCTTTCTTGTGAAAGACTGAGCATTTTTTGGGAAGCTGTTTTTATACCCAATCATGGCACCCACCTGTTCCCAATTAGCCTGCACACCTGTGGGATGTTCCAAGTAAGTGTTTGATGAGCATTCCTCAACTTTATCAGTATTTATTGCCACCTTTCCCAACTTCTTTGTCATGTGTTGCTGGCATCAAATTCTAAAGTTAATGATTATTTGCAAAAAAAAATGTTTATCAGTTTGAACATCAAATATGTTGTCTTTGTAGCATATTCAACTGAATATGGGTTGAAAATGATTTGCAAATCATTGTATTCCGTTTATATTTACATCTAACACAATTTCCCAACTCATATGGAAACGGGGTTTGTATATGTATATATATATATATATACATATTTATATATACACATATATATACATTTATATATATATATATATATATATATATATATATATATATATATATATATATATATACATATATTCCGAGCGTGATAATGTCATGTTCTCAATGGGAAAAGGCATTTTTAGACAATATGATTTGCCTGAGCAGCTAGGAGACACCGAGTAACAAGCGGTAGAAAATGGATTAGAAAAGACAGATTTAAAAAAAATATATATTTAAAAACAGTTTTGTATTATTTCTTTAACTTGGGACTTGCCGCGGGCCAGATTTTGGACACTGGCGGGCCATAGTTTGGGGACCAATTATTTAAACGGTTAAACCTATTGAAATTGAATGAACTGATAATGTATGGTATTCTAAAAATGATGTTCAAACACATGTTTTTTTAAATCTGTCAAACAACATTCAAAACAGAGAAGTTAATTGCGTCCCAAAAGGAACTGAGTATTTTTTGTAAATCGTTTGAGATGCATTTGTAAAAAAAAGACGCAAAAATCATGATGTTGAAAAGTCCAACTATTTTTTGTTATGAAATATAGCCTTATTAGTCTTCTGAGTTGAATGGCTAACGTGTGTGAATAGGGGGCACATATTATAAACGTACACATATTTTTGCTCCTTTTCATACATGATGTTTTATATAATATTGAGTGAATGAAATAAGTTTAAAAATCCATCCATCTTCTTCCGCTTATCCGAGGTCGGGTCGCGGAGGCAGCAGCCTAAGCAGGGAAGCCCAGACTTTCTTTTCCCCAGCCACTTCGACCAGCTCTTCCCGGGGGATCCCGAGGCGTTCCTAGGCCAGCCGGGAGACATATTCCTACCGGTTGGACGTGCCCTTAACACCTCCCTAGGGAGGCGTTTGGGTGGCATCCTGACCGGATATCCCGAACCACCTCATCTGGCCCCTCTCGATGTGGAGGAGCAGTGTCTTTACTTTGAGCTCCCCCCGGATGACAGAGCTTCTCAAACTATCTCTAAGGGAGAGCCCCGCCACCCTTTGGTTGATTGATTGATTGATTGAGACTTTTATTAGTAGGTTGCACAGTGAAGTACATATTCCGTACAATTGACCACTAAATGGTAACACCCGAATAAGTTTTTCAACTTGTTTAAATCGGGGTCCACTTAAATTGATTCATGATACAGATATATACTATCATATATACAATCATCATAATACAGTCATCACACAAGATAATCATCAGGTTGTATACATTGAATTTTTTTACATTATTTAAAATTCGGGGTGTGGAGGGGGGGGGGGGGGGGGTTAGGTTTGGTTGTTATCATCAGTCATCAACAATTGAAAACAGAGAAATGGATATTGAAACAGTGTAGGTCTGACTTGGTAGGATATGTACAGCAAGTAGTGGACATAGAGAGAGAGAGCGAGATCAGAAGGCATAAGAAAAAATATCTGCATTTGATTGTTTACATTCGATTATTAACAATCCAGGGAGGGTGTTAGTTTAGGGTTGAAGTTGCCTGGAGGTGTACTTTTATTGCGGTTTTGAAGGAGGATAGAGATGCCCTTTCTTTTATACCTGTTGGGAGCGCATTCCACATTGATGTGGCATAGAAAGAGAATGAGTTAAGACCTTTGTTAGATCGGCGGAGGAAACTCATTTCGGCCGCTTGTACCCGTGATCCTTTAAAAAATGGAAATTTAAATAATTGATCGATAATTAACAACAAATATATTCCTTTGTAACACTTAATCAGAAAGGACGGTCATGAGTTGAAAACAAATATTTGTGATTAGCTCCCCAGCAATTACGAGCAAGAAATTGTTATGGGTTGCAATTACAGAGCAAAGAGAATAATCCATCCAGCCATCCATTTTTCTACCACTTGTTCCTTCCGGGTAGTTATAATAATGAGGTAAGTAAGCGGAGTTGGCTCACTGGCCAGCAGCAGTTGTGGGGCAAAAGGACTCTGCAGTGGTACATAAATAGATGTGGGGATTTAGGTCTCCCTTGCTCTTCAATCTGCTGTATGAAAAAAAAAATCCCAAACCGGGTGAGGAGGGGTGAGGTGGTAGCACACAGGTGCCACCGGAAACACATCCTCTATCTCCAACCTGATGAGCTCCTTTTTCAAAGCAAACGGAAGCAACAAGCGGTGACTTTGTACCTGCTTTGTTGGAAGGTCTCCAGCTTTTGACCCCGCGACCGAGCCGTGTTCCCGGCGGCGCCCGCCAGGCAAGAGCCCAGAAAGAACACAAGGAGAGTATCCACCCGCATGGCTCACATTCCCCGGAGGACAAGCTTCGCTCGGTCTCTCCCGTCAGTCAGAAGGTGCTGCTCCCCGCCTGGGCTCCAACTACTTCCTCAGGCATTCCCACCAGCCAGCGTCTGAGTTGCTACGTGGGGAGTTTAAAAAAAAAAAACAAAAAAAAAAAAACCAACAAGCGATGCTACACTGACTGGGTTATTCTATACGGGCCGAGTGGAAAACATCCTACATCCTCCGGTGCTTAATCTCCACAGTGGGAAAAGCAATTTTGACTAAACCCATAAATCCTTGAGCGTCAGATGGTGCAGATTTGATCCCTGCAGCGAGCGAGAGGCGGATGTGCCTGCTTCTCGGCTGCATTCGCTGATGTGCTCTACTCCACTTTGCACCGCCCAGAAACACAAATTCCCACAATGATGCGGTGTGCTCGCGTGGAAGGTCGCTTTAAAATGCACACTCACACACAGGTTTGTGTGTTTGGGGGAGGGGGGGGGGGTACTGATACTGATGCTGCTCCTTGTCAGCCTCTCAGGAAGAATGCTGTGCAAAAAAAAAACAAAAAACCTGATGCTGAAGGTGTTAGATGAGTTTATGCCAATTAAATCGTAAAATAACTTGAGAAAAGTATTAGCTTCACTAATATAGCCTAACATATAAAGTCGTAATAGTATGCCAATAAAGTCGTAATGCTTGTATAATGTGAGAGAGGTTTTAGCGTTACGAGTATAAAGCATACTTGCCAACCTTGAGACCTCCGAATTCGGGAGATGGGGGGTTGGGGGGGCGGGGTTTGGTGGTGAGGGGGGGTATATTGTAGCGTCCCGGAAGAGTTAGTGCTGCAAGGGATTCTGGGTATTTGTTCTGTTGTGTTTATGTTGTGCTACGGTGCGGATGTTCTCCCGAAATGTGTTTGTCATTCTTGTTTGGTGTGGGTTCACAGTATGGCGCATATTTGTAACAGTGTTAAAGTTGTTTATACGGCCACTCTCAGTGTGACCTGTATGGCTGTCACTCATGTGTGTGTAAAAACCGCATACATTATGTGACTGGGCCGGCACGCTGTTTGAATGGAGGAAAAGCGAACGTGATGACAGGTTGTAGAGGACGCTAAAGACAGTGTCTTTAAGGCACGCCCCCAATATTATATCTGGAGAAATTCGGGAGAATGGTTACCCCGGGAGATTTTCGGGAGGGGCACTGAAATTCGGGAGTCTCCCGGGAAAATCGGGAGGGTTGGCAAGTATGTCAAGTATGTACCAATGATTGTCACGCACACACTAGGTGTGGCGAAATTATTCTCTGCATTTGACCCATCGCCCTTGATCACCCGCTGGGAGGTGAGGGGAGCAGTGGGCAGCAGCGGTGACCGCGCCCGGGAATCAGTTTTGGTGATTTAACCCCCAATTCCAACCTAAACCAGGGGTCGGCAACCCAAAATGTTGAAAGAGCCATATTGGACCAAAAATACAAAAACAAATCTGTCTGGAGCAGCAAAAAATAAAAAACTTTATATAAGTGTTATAATGAATGCAACACATGGTGTAAGTGTCTATATTAGCCTACTATCAAAGGCTGATGCAAATCTTCGTTGACAGAAATGTTGTATATTAATTTTTATTCTACACATTTTTGCAAAATTGGAAATCATTAGTAATGGATTTATTACAATCTTTGCAAGCTGGGTAACGTTTGCTGTGGTCTGGAACAACATGGCACACAAACAACTATGAGAGTGGCCTAGTGGTTAGAGTGTCCGCCCTGAGATCAGTATGTTGGGAGTTCAAACCCCGGCCGAGTCATACCAAAGACTATAAAAAATGGGACCCATTACCTTCCTGCTTGGCACTCAGCATCGCGGCACCGCTGCTGCTCAATGCTCCCCTCACCGCCCAGGGGGTGAACAATGGGATGGGTCAAATGCAGAGGACAAATTTCACCACACCTAGTGTGCGTGTGACAATCATTGGTACTTTAACTTTAACTTTAAATGCAGCCAATATTACATACAGATAATGTGTCATGAGACATGCAAATATAAATTAAATACAAAGAGGACATAAAGGAAATTGAATGAGCTCAAATATACCCACAAACAAGGCATAATGATGCAATATGTACATACAGTTAGCCTAAATAGCATGTTAGTTTGCTAGTCTGATAAGCACTCCAGCAAATCACTAAAATCAACAAAGCTCACCTTTGTGCATTCACGCACAGCATAAAATGTTTGGTGGACAAAATGAGACAAAGGAGGAGTGGCATAAAACAGGTCTTTCTGTGGCAGCGTCGGAGAAAGTTGTACATGTAAAACTACGATGAGTTCAAGGATCGCTGAAATTAGACGGACAAAATGGTGCTTGCCAAATACTCTCATCAATGAAGCATGTATAACATAAACAGTGGGATTTCTAACAATTAGGGAGGTTTGTGTCATGTTTGTTCTCCTACAGAAAATATATTAAAACAAAAAGTATACTTTTTCTTCATCTTTTTCCATTTTCACACATCTGTGAAAGAGGTCCAGGGAGCCACGAGGGCGGCTTTGCACACTCTTGGCATTCTCTCGATGAGCTTCAAGCACACCTGTGAAGTGAAAACCATTTCAGGTGACTGCTCATCGAGAGAATGCCAAGAGTGTGTGAAAAAGTAATCAGAGCAAAAGGGTGGCTTTTTTGAAGAAACTAGAATATAAAACATGTTTTCAGTTATTTCACCTTTTTTTTGTTAAGTACATAACTCCACATGTGTTCATTCATAGTTTTGATGCCTTCAGTGACAATCTACAATTTAAATAGTCATGAAAATAAAGAAAACTCATTGAATGAGAAGGTGTGTCCAAACTTTTGGCATGTACTGTATATGTATATCCATCCATCCATCCATCCATTTTCTACCGCTTGTCCTGTTCGGGGTCGCGGGGGGTGCTGGAGCCTATCTCAGCTGCCTCGGGCGGAGGGCGGAGTACAACCTGGACAAGTATGTATGTATATGTATATATGTATGTATGTATATATACATACATATATATATGAATATATGTATGTATATATACATACATATATATATATGAATATATGTATGTATATGTGTATGTGTATATACATTATATTCATATATATGTATATATGATTATGTATGTGTATATATACAGTATATGTATGTATGTATGTATATACATGTATGTATGTATAGTCGAGGTTTCTGTGGTTTATCTGTTATACAGTGCTCAATACCAGGGTAGAGTGGAATATACGAAAAAACAGAGGCATTGTGGCCAAACAGCTCAATTTTTGTTTCATCTGACATCACATGGACAAAGATAAGACCTTCTGGAGGAAAGTTCTGTGGTCAGATGAAACAAAAATTGAGCTGTTTGGCCACAATACCCAGCAATATGTTTGGAGTACAAAAGGTGAGGCCTTTAATCCCAGGAACACCAAGCCTATCGTCAAGCATGGTGGTGGTAGTATTATGCTCCTGGTCTGTTTTGCTGCCAATGGAACTGGTGCTTTACAGAGAGTAAATGGGACAATGAAAAAGGAGGATTACCTCCAAATTCTTCAGGAAAACCTAAAATCATCAGCCCGGAGGTTGGGTCTTGGGTGCAGTTGGGTGTTCCAACAGGACAATGACCCCAAACACACGTCAAAAGTGGTAAAGGAATGGCTAAATCAGGCTCAAATTAAGGTTTTCAGAATGGCCTTCCCAAAGTCTTGACTTAAATGTGTGGACAATGCTGAAGAAACAAGTCCATGTTAGAAAACCAACAAATTTAGCTGAACTGCACCAATTTTGTCTAGAGGAGTGGTCAAAAATTCAACCAGAAGCTTGTCAGAAGCTGGTGGATGGCTATCAAAAGCGCCTTATTGCAGTGAAACTTGCCAAGGGACATGTAACCAAATATTAACATTGCTGTATGTATACTTTTGACCCAGCAGATTTGATCACATTTTCAGTAGACCCATAATAAATTCATAAAAGAACCAAACTTCATGAATGTTTTTTTGACATACAAGTTTGTGCTCCAATCACTCTATCACAAAAAAATAAGAGTTGTAGAAATTATTGGAAACTCAAGACAGCCATGACATTATGTTCTTTACAAGTGTATGTAAACTTTTGACCACGACTGTATATATATATATATATATACATATATATATATATATATGTGTATATGTATATGTTTGTATGTATGTATGTATATATGTGTATATATATATGTATATGTATGTATATACATATATATATAAGTGTTACAAGTATTGCCTGACCTATAAAGTCATAAGAGTATGCCAAAATAGTCGTAATATAATGTGAGAAAAGTCTTAGCATTAGGAATATAGCCTAACGTATAAAGTCGTAATAGAATGCCTATAAAGTCGCAATCTTACAAAATAAAGTTGTAATATTAAGTTTTTCAAAAATAACGCAATATTTTAGCATTTAAATCTTTAAGTTATGACAATAAAGTTATATATTGTTACAAAATAAAGTCATAATGTTAAATTTTTCAAGAATAAAGGTGTAATGTTATGTGGTTGTATCACAAAAATAAGTTGTTAATGCTGTGACCATTAAGTAGTAATGTCACAAAAATGAAGTCGTTATATAACAAAAAAAAGTTGTAATAAATAAATAAAATGAAGTTGTAATATAACAATACGAAAATGTGTAATGTCATGACAAAGTCGTAATGTTACAAAAATATAGCCATTGCATCACAAGAAAAAAGTCGGAATATTGTGACAATAAAGTCATAATGTTACAAAAATGCTGTTTGAATCACAAGAAATAAGCTGTAATGCTGTGACAATAAAGTCAAATTGTTACTTATATAAAATCAATCAATAAATTCGTACTGTTAAAAAAATAACCGAAATATTCGGTTTTAGGTTGAAAAAATTGGCTTTTTAATATTGTCCAAAAAATTAAGTCCTTATTTCACGAAAAAATTATATTGTAATGCTCAAAATTAAAGATGTTGTATAACAAGAAAAAAGTCGTAATTTCATGGCAATAGTCATAATGTTGCAAAAAAAATTTAGAAGAAAAAAGACATACCGGTAGTCATGACTATAAAGTTGTTATGTTAGAAAAATTAAAGTGGTTGCATAAAAATATATGTGTTTTAATACTGTGACAATAAAGATGTAAAGTTATATAACAAGAAAAATGTAGTAATGTGATGAAAATATATTTGTAATGTTACAAAAATAAAGCCGTTATATCGCAAGTAAAAATATTACCTGTTATGAAATAAATTTGCCATTAAAATTTTAATGTCATAACAAATAAGTCATCACTTTACAACAATATAGTGGTTATATCACTAGAAAAAAGTTGTAATGTCATGACAATAAAATTGTAATGTGACAAAAATTAAGCCGTGTGGAAAAAAAACGTGGCGTTATGAAAATAAAGTCGTAATGTTACAAAAAATAAGTGAAATCACGAGAAAAATTTTGTATTCCTATAAGACATAGTTATAATATCACAATAAAAATGCCATTGCAATACATTACATACTAACGTTGCCATTTCATCGCTGCTCGGTTGTTGGCATGACGGCCGACACTTCCTTCTCGCTCACCCAGTCCCCAGCGAGCATCGCCAGCCAGGGCGAGTTGGCTCCCCTGCTCAAAGTCTAATTGCGAAAGGCTGATGCCAACAAGAAAATGAGGAGTCTAATATTCCTTTTTGATAAATTGTGTTCTCTTTCAAATGTAGCCACATATTGTTTTTTACGAATTGAAAACATTTAGTGGCCACTGACCTAAACATACTGCAACGCTTGACTTAACATTTTTGCAGCAACTGTAAAAAAGGGCCCTAGAACAAAAAGGTTAAGAAGCCCTGCGTTAAACCACACAGGAGGCCAGCTGACTATTTGTCAGGTTTTGCCTCCACATACACCAATTGAAAAGTGTCAGTGCTGACGTCATCCCAGCCCTTATTTATCTGTTTTTTGTTTTTTTAAACACACAGACGGTTGGATTATAAGATCAAGAATTTGGGTTAGCTCCATGGATGTCAGGCTGAAAATTGGTGTAAGTAATATTAGGCTTTGTTTGTGCAGCTGTCTTTGCAGCAGCCCTAATGTGACATTGCCCTCAGCCTAATTAAAATTATGCTACACTAATTCCTACATTTACTTTGTTATTGTTTTTGGTGAAACTACCAACTTTTGTTCTATTGAAATGGGTGCATTTTTTGGTTTATTGTATTCCTCATACAAATTGGATGTAAAGGACACACCGAAAATATGGCTGCTCATAAGAGGGCTGCTTGTAACAATGACGAATATAAATGTATAATGATTTGCCTCATGATATTACATGATTGGCTATACATTTGATTTTTTTTTTCCACATACAATGTAATAAAAAAAAATCTGGATTTTACAGTAAAAAACTGGCAATCAGGTCGACAGATTTTAATTTTACCAAAATGTACAGTTTATTTTTTTACAGCACATTACTTTAAATGGAAAAATGGTACCCGTTTAAAAAAAAAAATGTTTTAAAAAATAGGTAACATTTTGAATTTTTTTACAATGTATTATTGCGAATGTGTTACGTGTACAGAAGAAAGTGACGGCACAGACAGGATGGACATCATATTAACTATATTTATTTATTTATACACACTATATTTATATATATCAACAATAAATGAAGTGTGTGTAAGTGAAGTGAATTATATTTATATAGCGCTTTTCTCTAGTGACTCAAAGCGCTTTACATAGTGAATCCCAATATCTAAGTTACATTTAAACCAGTGTGGGTGGAACTGGGAGCAGGTGGGTAAAGTGCCTTGCCCAAGGACACAACAGCAGTGACTCGGATGGCGGAAGCGGGGATCGAACCTGGAACCCTCAAGTTGCTGGCACGGCCACTCTACCAACCAAGCTATACCGCCGGTGTACTAATCCAAGATGTGTGTGGTGTGACTATGTGTGTGAATTAACTGTAGTGTGTTACCGGTAGTGTTGAACGAGAGGCGCGGAAGTCCAATAGGGAAAAGGCAGGCTCATAGGTCTGTGAAAACAGGCAGGAAGTCGGGGGCGATAGCGAGGCGTCAAAAGTCGGTGTCCAGGCGGGAGGTCGAGATCCAAGAGGCAGTCAGGGAAGCAGAGGGAAAACAGGGAGACGAGACACACTGCTCGTGACGCGGGAACGGGGGGGACAGAGAGTGTTGGTTTTCTGACATGGACTTGTTTCTTCAACACGTTTAAGTCAGGACTTTGGGAAGGCCATTCTAAAACCTTAATTCTAGCCTGATTTAGTCATTCCTTTACCACTTTTGACGTGTTTTTGGGGTCATTGTCCTGTTGGAACACCCAACTGCGCCCAAAAACCAACCTTGATTTTAGGTTGTCCTGAAGAATTTGGAGGTAATCCTCCTTTTTCCTTGTCCCATTTACTCTCTGTAAAGCACCAGTTCCATTGGCAGCACAACAGGCCCAGAGCATAATACTACAACCACCATGCATGGCGGTAGGAATGGTGTTCCTGGGATTAAAGGCCTCACCCTTTCTCCTCAAAACATATTGCTGGGTATTGTGGCCAAACAGCTCAAATTTAGTTTCATCTGACCACAGAACTTTCCTTCAGAAGGTCTTATCTTTGTCCATGTGATGTCAGATTCAAAATTGAGCTGTTTGGCCACAATACCCAACAATATGTTTGGAGGACAAAAAGTGAGGCCTTTAATCCCAGGAACACCAGGCCTACCGTCAAGTATGGTGGTGGTAGTATTATGCTCCTGGTCTGTTGTGCTGCCAATGGAACTGGTGCTTTACAGAGAGTAAATGGGACAAGGAAAAAGGAGGATTAGCTCCAAATTCTTCAGGACAACCTAAAATCAAGGTTGGTTTTTGGGCGCAGTTGGGTGTTCCAACAGGACAATGACCCCAAAAACACGCAGTTTGTCTGCGTAAACAGCAATGTTGTGACACTCTTAAACAGGACAATACTGCCATCTACTGTACATGCATATGTGACAATAACATCTACGGCTTTTAGAGAGTGCAGTGCACAACTGCGCACACAACAAGGAGAAGAAGCAGAATGCATCATCAGAGAGGGTGTTCAGCATGGTTAGAAAAATAGTGACAGAGAATAGAACAAGGATGGAAAATTCAACCCTTAACTCAACAATGAGTAGATGAGTGTTATGTGTGTGTGTATATGTGTAAATAAATGAACACTGAAATTCAAGTATTTATCTTATTTATATATATATATATATATATATATATATATATATATATATATATATATATATATATATATATATATATATATATATATAGCTAGAATTCACTGAAAGTCAAGTATTGTAATTTATATATATATATATATGAAATACTTGACTTGGTGAATTCTAGCTGTAAATATACTCCTCCCCTCTTAACCACGCCCCCCACCACCTCCCGAAATCGGAGGTCTCAAGGTTGGCAAGTATGACGTACCGCCAGGTAGAGCCCACAATTTGAGAATCACTGCATTAGAAATTTGCAGGCAAGTCTCTAGAAGGGTTGTCAAATTGATACTTTGATAGCAGGTCGATACCAAGTCTGGCAAAAAGTTATCAGTGTCTTTTACTAACAACGTTTTTGGGTCGAACGAGACCACTGAATCCTCGAACAGGTCTGTTCGTTGTTGTTGACTCTTACCTCCTCTGTCCTACTTAATGAGAAAGTTTTCTTGATAGAAAATGTACTTGTGTTGCATACCCCCGAAATAACGAAACAATAATTGAGAACTGTTGCAATTAGACACGACTAAAGCCCAAAGAAATCAACAATCTTCTTGTTGCTATGAGGAAGTACCATCAGTGTCACGTGATCGACTAATAGCCAACCAAAACTCGCAAGTATAGTGGCAGTACTTGTTCCTATATTTTGACTTACGCACGTATTCTACAAGCAAGTTATTGTTGGAAAAAAACATCAACACTCATTATTATTATTCCACAGTTATAGTGAGTAGCTATATAAATAGTTCACTTGAATTATTACGTTTCTATCTGAGTAGGTCCAGCGGACTGTGTACCTTTCAGTCAAGAATTAGGGCCCGAGTAGCTTACACATAAGCGATTGGTCACTGCAGTGCTGGCGGGGCTTTGTAAAAGTTCCTGAACAGAAAGAGCATATCGTCTAGTCTAATTGTATTGTTTTATGCAACTTACAGCGCGCGATCGACCACGCAAATGGTACCGACAACAAAATAGTAACGAGTAACCATGCGTCTTGGTGAAAGTTAGGGAGAACATTTGCGTGATTCTGCCCGCCAGTCAGCACTTGTTTATAAGCGACTGCTCGGGCAAAGCGCACTCCACTGTCAGTCAGCTACCAAGTTAGCTTCTTGTTAGCATCGCCTGAGCTACAAGATGAGCTTTTCACGAGAAATAAAACGTAAGTATTGGCTCACTTTATCTGATTTTTGTACCCTTAACTTATTTATGATCGTCGATCGCTGGTGGTCGCTGTTGTTTGAAGTGCTTCAGAAGGCGAAATACAAAGCCCAGAACAGCAGCAACATAAGAGAGGAGGCTAACATCTGCAATCAGCTTGGAGAGCTGCTATCAAGAAACGGTAAATGTTTTTGTTTTTTTAACCCCTCATTGAAGTTTTTGATTGATTGAAACTTGTATTAGTAGATTGCACAGTTCAGTACATATTCCGTACAATTGACCACTAAATGGTAACACCCGAATAAGTTTTTCAACTTGTTTAACTCGGGGTCCACGTAAATCAATTAATGGTACAAATATGCATAATACAGTCATCACATAAGTTAATCATCAGAGTATATACATTGAATAATTTACATTATTTACAATCCGGGGGGTGGGATGGGGAGGGTTTGGTTGATAACAGCACTTCAGTCATCAACAATTGCATCATCAGAGAAATGGGCATTGAAACATCCATCCATCCATCCATTTTCTACCGCTTATTCCCTTCGGGGTCGCGGGGGGCGCTGGAGCCTATCTCAGCTACAATCGGGCGGAAGGCGGGGTACACCCTGGACAAGTCGCCACCTCATCGCAGGGCGGCATTGAAACAGTGTAGGTCTGACTTGGTAGGATATGTACAGCGAGCAGAGAACATAGTGAGTTCAGATAGCATAAGAACAAGTATATACATTAGAAATACATTTGATTATTTACATTTGGTTATTTACAATCCGGGGAGGTGGGATGTGGAAGGGGGAGGGTGTTAGTCAAGGGTTGAAGTTGCCTGGAGGTGTTGTTTTAGTGCAGTTTTGAAGGAGGATAGAGATGCACTTTCTTTTACACCTGTTGGGAGTGCATTCCATATTGATGTGGCATAGAAGGAGAATGAGTTTAGATCTTTGTTAGATCGGAATCTGGGTTTAACGTGGTTTGTGGAACTCCCCCTGGTACAATATTTGA
The DNA here is from genome assembly GCF_033978685.3 of Nerophis lumbriciformis. Classification (NCBI taxonomy): domain Eukaryota; kingdom Metazoa; phylum Chordata; class Actinopteri; order Syngnathiformes; family Syngnathidae; genus Nerophis; species Nerophis lumbriciformis. The sequence goes on along the minus strand of NC_084555.2, from coordinate 12,488,425 downwards.
GACAAGTCCTAGTTGTTAGATTTAAGTAGTCAGAATATTCACTCATCTTCCCAATTGTACTGTACTGTATAACTATTTCTTTTAAGGCCGGGTAAGGTTATCCAGGGTAAATCCCACCTAACCTTATCTGTGTCCACACACAACAATGCCACCGTTTAAGACAGTGTTTTTCAACCACTGTGCCATAGTGTACCATGAGATATTGTCTGGTGTGCCGTGGGAGATGATGTCATTTCACCTAATTGGATTAAAAATATTTTTTGCAAACCAGTAATTATAATCCGCAAATAATGTGCCGTGAGTGCCTGTGCTGTCTAGAGCGCGGCAGAGTAACCGTGTAATACTCTTCCATATCAGTAGGTGGCAGCAGGTAGCTAATTGCTTTGTGGATGTCGGGAACATTGTTTGTCGCGATCACAATATGTAGACGACAGCGGGAGGCAGTGTGCAGGTAAAAAGGTATCTAACGCTTAAACCAAAAATAAACGAAAGGCGAGTGCCGCTAAGAAAAGGCATTGAAACTTAGGGATGGCCATGCAAAACGAAACTAAAACTGAACTGGCTGCAAAGTAAACAAAAACAGAATGCTGGACGACATCAAAGACTTTCAGCGTGTGGAGCAGCAGACGGCGTCCACAAAGTACATCCGAACATGCCATGACAATCAACAACAAAATAGGAGCGCAAGACAAGAACTAAAACACTACACACAGGAAAACAACAAAAAACTCAAAAGAAGTCACGGCGTGATGTGACAGGTCGTGACAGTACACCTACTTTGAGACAAGAGCTATAGTGATGCATGGTTGGTTATGGTTTGAATTTATGTCCAACAATTGCGAGAACTACTTTTTACTGTCAATATCGGCTGCTGAGTTTCATTTATTTATGTTTTCCGCTAGTGGTGTGCCTCGGGATTTTTCCAATGAAAAAAATGTGCCTTGGCTTGAAAAAGGTTGAAAAACACTGGTTTAAGACCCCCTCCGTCCGCCGGCGCAACGCGGCCTAATACGCAAGCGCGGAAAATGCACACGTCATAGTCACCTCCAGTGTTGCTTTGTGTGCAAGTTCTTAAATGTAACTTATCTGAACAATATCCAGTGTTATGGTATTTCAATTAACTGGAATCCAGTGTGCCGTGGCGCCCTGTTGTAGTGAATCACACCTGAGCCATCATAAATTAATCAAATCTTTATTAGACACGTAAACAATGTGATAAAGAACATTTTACATCAATCAAACAAGGGATCTATAAATCTGGTCAGGACACTCCTCACTCTTTTGCCTTCACCTTCATTGTCCATTAGTTTTTGGTGACCTTATATACTCTGGCCAGGTAATACAAAGCACACGCTACCTTTTTTTTTATCACATCCACGGGAGCCCGCATTCTCGTTGACTCTCTTCGACAAATGGACAAAGTTTTTCGCTAAGTAGAATCACAGCTGATCTGGACATTCGAAAGTTGTCTTGCCGTCTGAGAAGTTCAAGGTTCAAGGTTCAAGGTTCAACTTTATTGTCCCCGCGGGGAAATTTGTCTTGGGCACAGTGCATCATTGCTTTCTTAACATACACAAAAACAACAGAACAAAAACACAACCACAACCAGACAACTAACATTTAAACATCAGAACATGGAGCTTGATAGACATAGGTGGCACTTTGATGTAGGCATAAAATCTACAGTACGGAGATAAAGATAAAGTACCAGTGTGCATTGCACTAGAGCTCATGGATAAAGTGCTCTGTGCTAAAGTGCTACGTGCTAAAGTACTATGTGCTAAAGTGCTATGTGCTAAAAAAGTGTTGTATCTGAAATAGCTGCAATCGTTTTCTCTTAAGGTATGCATGTGTGATTTCCACAAGCATCTGTACAGATGGAAGGAGAAACACGGGCAGGTGTGGATGACTCGCCTTCATATTTCCAGTGGTTCGCTCCGAGTTGCGAAACCGCTTTATTATGAAGCTGGCTGTGGCGCGTTCTTTCTGATGTCACTACCTGTGTGGGGCGCAGTCTTTCTGGCGTCACTTCCTCTCCGAACTCAGTTTGTAAACGATCAATTAGTCCATAATAAGCTAAAAACCGGAGATTCAAAAAATACACAGCGCACTTACCTGTGTAAAACATTGTCCGAGCAGGGGGACCTTAAACGATGATTAAGTGTGGCCGAAACGGGGCTTAGGCTAAATAATTATTTGTTTAAGGGGTTATCCGGCTTAGTGTAGACATAGCCTAAAGCTACAGGGTCACATCATTGAATATTTGCAGCATATTATTGAAATGTAAACGGGGTTGGTAGAAAGTTTCAATGGGAATTTGTGGCAGTAAATTGTAATTACGTGCTGTAAAGCATGTTCAGAACCTTTTCTATAGCAGAAACTTCACCCTGCAACAAAAGTTCCCTGATTTTAAAAAGCCCCACAAATGGTATGGGCTGAAAAACGACTAAAAACCCTTAAAATGGCCAGAAACTTAATATCAGACCCAGTTACCGAAGCGAAAGCGCGCATAGTCTCGTGGTAAAGTTCCTGCAATAAAAAAGGAATCTAGAGTGCTTATAAAAGCGCAATTTGATAAATTGTTATCACTATGAAATGGTGGGCTCTCAGACAAATACATTAGAACAGTAGTCTTTCAAAATTTTTCACCAAGTACCACCTCAGAAAAAACTTGGCTCTCCCCTCCCACTCTCCATGACTGAGGTTGCCAGATACACAGCCGAATCCGAATCCGAATCCTACTCCATCCATCCATCCTTAGGCTCCAGCGCCCCCCGCGACCCCGATCTCAGCTACAATCGGGCGGAAGGCGGGTTACACCCTGGACAAGTCGCCACCTCATCGCAGGGCCAATACAGATAGACAGACAACATTCACATACGCCAAAGAACTTCAAATGGCAATCGACGAGTCCTACGCTGTAGGTTTCTCTTGTTTATGATTCTTGCAAGATGGTTTACTAAGTAATTATGCCACATTTTACTAATGTCGATTAGCCAAATTTATTTGTAATGTTACGCAGCAATATTTTCGTATGGAGTCGGGACAGATTGTTACCTGCTAAAATGTCTAGTTTAACCGCATGGACCACCATCAAAATAATTATAAATAATATCTGTGTTGGCCCTGTGATGAGGTGGCGACATGTCCAGGGTGTACCCCGCCTTCCGCCCAAATGCAGCTGAGATAGGCTCCAGCACCCCCCGTGACCCCAAAAGGACAAGCGGTAGAAAATGGATGGATGGAATAATATATTATACATCGCATAGGCCTACTTTGATGGCAAGTCCGGGTCAACAGTAAAATCCGCCACATTTCGTTCAGCATAACTCCATGTTGCATCCAACCTGACTCACTGCATTTTCTTCCATCTACGCACATTACCATCTTTCAGTGCAGAGAGCAATTCTATGAGCCAACCCGCGTTACGCAAAAACCATGTTACGCATACAGCATATAACCTACTACCATGTCAATACACCAGTGACGTGCGGTGAGGTTGATGGCTGGTGAGGCACTGACTTCATCACAGTCAGATTTACAAACATATGAACCCTAAAAAGTATCTTATTCACCATTTGATTGGCAGCAGTTAACGGGTTATGTTTAAAAGCTCATACCAGCATTCTTTCCTGCTTGGCACTCAGCATCAAGGGTTGGAATTGGGGGTTAAATCACCAAAAATTATTCCCGGGCACGGCGCCGCTGCTGCCCACTGCTCCCCTCACCTCCCAGGGGGTGATCAAGGGGATGGGTCAAATGCAGAGGACAAATTTCATTACACCTAGTGTGTGTGTGACAATCATTGGTACTTTAACTTAACTTTAACTTTACACATACAAACTGTAGCACACAAAAAAGCACATTTAATAAAAAAAAACTTTAGTATGGTTTACCTTTACTTATAAGTGCGGGAACAGTGGTGTTCGTGTTGGAGGAGTTGTGAATGAATGAAATATGAAATCCGTGCTGCAGTCTGCAGGTGTACCTAATGTTGTGTCCCTGCAGTCGTTCACGCTCCTCCGGCGCGAGCATTGTTGTTTTTGCACTTTTTGGCTTCTTGTTAAGTGACTTTTTTTGGGTGGATTCGGTCTTGCACGTGGAGGGTTTGGGTGTGGGCTTTGGTTGGTGTGGCGCTCCCGTCGGGGGGTGCACTCTGCGGCGGAGGTGCATTAACCGGCACCAGGAGGCGGGATTACTGCGAGCCTCACACAGTGCGTCTTCGCAGCAGTTTTATAATTGCTCAGCACAAGAAATACGTTACACACATACAGTTGTTGACAAAATGCACTGTACATTATATACCTCAGCTAAATAAACTATGGAAATGTATAATATAATTCATATAGCAATACGGTCTCACTGCACAGCAGGCCAGCAGTTACCTGAGTCCGCAATCCATGGTGAGGCACAACGCAGTGACGTGCCTCAACTGGCTGCTGATCACCGCACCGTCTCTTCTCAGTATTTGAACGGAAAATGTGAAAATTCAGCGATTTTGAATAAAAATAATCTAAAACTGGTGAAGTTAAATGGAAAATAACTTTATAGTATAATCACTGGATACATATAGCAATTTAATTTTTTTTCTTTTTACATTTTTTTTCTTTCCATGATGGCAGGTGAGGCCCCGCCTCACCTGCCTCCAGTGACCGCACGTCACTGCAATACACAAAGTAGAAAATCATTACATGTAATACATTATATTGTGCCAAGCAAATACCACCCCATAAGTGCCTGATGCACATACAGTACCAGAAACTGCAATTAGCCGTGCTAATGTTGGAACACATTTCCTCAGCATAGCTGCATATTGAGAAGGAAATAGGCACTGACACTACCCATATCCACATAGGTTTTATTTGTCGAAAATATACTTTTCCCTGTCAGTTGGATGATTGATTGATTGATTGATTGAGACTTTTATTAGTAGGTTGCACAGTAAAGTACATATTCCGTACAATTGACCACTAAATGGTATCACCCGAATACGTTTTTCAACTTGTTTAAGTCGGGGTCCACTTAAATTGATTCATGACACATCGACATACAGGCGAACGGGCATATATTTCCCCCGTTAGCCTATATGTTGATGTGTCATTGACCGGGCTAGCATGCTAAGCATTCTTAGACTGTATTGGACAATATAGTTTACATACAAAATTTCCATTTCCATTTATTACAAGTAATAAGAAAACGTAAATGCCTGACTTACCTATTAAGCAGGAAATTAGCAAGTTTGTCGTCCGATGAAAAAATCTTCTCCGCCTTCAATCGTCTCCATATTTCAAAGGCATCCCGGATATAAATATTTGTTTTGCTCCTGGCTTTGTCATGAATAAGTTTAGAATCGTAACGATGCCTTTTAGATTTTCTAAGGTCTGACATGTTTAGTAACTTTACCAGTGGCAGTAGCTCGACGAAGAGGGCGGTGCCTAACTGGCAAACTGGATGTGACACACTCATAGACTTTTTAATTGGTCAAAGGGTGGAGGGCGAGGCATTGAAATGAAAACAATAACAATATTTCGGGGCTGTAAATCTAATTTTGAAATGAGCATATTCCGGCTGAACTACTGTTATCAGTTATAAATTTATTCGAAAATAACATGATTAATTCATGCCTTTTGACATATCAGGGCCATTTAATGATGACTTGACATTCAATTATTACTTATGGCACCTTTAAATTAGATTTGCTGATACTTGCAGAAACCGTAATTTTCCAGAAAATTGCATTCCTTTTGCAAACCTTTAACTGTTGTTCTGTTTTATTCGCCTATTCAATAGGCGACTATGAGGCCGCCATTGAGGAGCACCAGCAAGAGTTGGCACTCTCTGAAGTGGTAAATGATGTGATTGGACGAGCTGTGGCCAATCGTAAGATAGGAGAATGCTACGCAGAGTTGGGAAACATTGAAGCGGCCTTGAAAGTGAGTTGATCTGTTTTGAAACTGCACATTAAATACAAATAGTGTTAGCATGTTGTTTGTTTCTGTTTGTCCAGCATCAGCACCGTCACCTGGACCTGGCCCGCTCTGTTAAAGATCACGCCGAGGAGCAGAGAGCGCTCGCCACTATCGGCCGAACCTACCTCTTCCGCTATGAGTCAGACCAGTCGAGGAAAAGTCTCGAACAAGCGGAAGATGCCTTCAGGAGGAGCTTGGCCATTGTGGACGATCTTCTAGGTGTGTATCTTTTTTTGTTTCAGGGACTTTTTTTTTTTAACCGACACTCACTTTTTGTCTGTTAAAGGGACGGTGCCACAGCGAGAAATTAATGAGATGAAGGCTCGACTCTTCCTCAATCTCGGTTTGGTTTGCGACCACCTGGGGGAGCCCAAGCGCTGCAGCGAGTTCATTCGACGCAGTGTCTTCATCGCAGAGTAAGAAGTGTCCTTATACTTTGTATAATATTAATCTATCCTATTGTGGTCGACAGGGGAAAACATTCAGCAATGTCCACAACACATGAAATACTTGGAAAACACAACTCACTAAACCACTGTTAGGCCCTCCTCATAGATATGAATACATACAGTCGCGGTCAAAAGTTTACATACACTTGTGAAGGACATAATGTCATGGCTGTCTTGAGTTTCCAATACTTTCTACAACTCTTATTTTTTTGTGATAGAGTGATTGGAGCACATACTTGTTGGTCACAAAAAACATTCATGAAGTTTGGTTCTTTTATGAATTTATTATGGGCCTACTGAAAATGTGACCAAATCTGCTGGGTCAAAAGTATACATGCACAACATATATTATCAATTTTGGTGATGTAGAAAAGTTACAATCAAATCAAATTAGCTTCATGGCATGGCCTCTTAACTTCATCCATCCATCCATCTATCCATTTTCTACCGCTTATCCACTTCATGTGAGTGATTATGATTGACGACACCTGTTGACTTAAATAAGGCTCATGTGATGCAGTCATTAGACTCGGTTACAAACGCGACAATGGGAAAGTCAAAGGAACTCAGTACAGATCTCAAAAAAACGAATCATTGACTTGATCAAGTCAGGAAAGTCACATGGAGCCATTTCAAAGCATCTTAAGGTCCCAAGAGTAACTGTGCAGACAATTGTTCGTAAGTATAAAGTTCATGGCACAGTTTTGTCACTGCCACGATCAGGAAGAAAACGCAAGCTATCACCTGCTGCTGAGAGAAAATTGGTCAGGCTGATCAAGAGTCAACCGATAACCCCCAAAAAACAGGTCTGCAATGAATTGGAAGCTGCTGGAACACAGGTGTCAGTGTCCACAGTCACGCTTGTTTTGCATCGCCATGGACTGAGAGGCTACCATGCAAGAAAAAAAGCCCTTGCTCCAGAAGCGACACCTTAAGGCTCGTCTAAAGTTTGCTGCTGATCACATGGACAACGATAAGACCTTCTGGAGAAAAGTTCTGTGGTCAGATTAAACAAAAAATGAGCTGTTTGGCCACAATACCAAGCAATATGTTTGGAGGAGAAAAGGTGAAGCCTTTAATCCCAGGAACACCATCCCTGTCGTCAAACATGGTTGTGGTAGTATTATGCTCTGGGCCTGTTTTGCTGCCAATGGAACTGGTGCTTTACAGAGAGTAAATGGGACAATGAAAAAGGAGGATTACCTCCATATTCTTCAGGACAACCTAAAATCATCAGCCCGGAGGTTGGGTCTGGGGCGCAGTTGGGTGTTCCAACAGGACAATGACCCCAAACACATGTCACAAGTGGTAAAGGAATGGCTAAATCAGGCTAGAATTAAGGTTTTAGAATGGCCTTCCCAAAGTCCTGACTTAAACCACACTGAAGAAACAAGTCCATGTCAGAAAACCAACAAATTTAGCTGAACTGCACCAATTTTGTCAAGAGGAGTGGTCAAAAATTAAACCAGAAGCTTGCCAGAAGCCTGGGAATGGCTACCAACAGCGCCTTATTGCAGTGAAACTTGCCAAGGGATATGTAACCAAATATTAACATTGCTGTATGTATACTTTTGACCCATTAGATCTGGTCACATTTTCAGTAGACCCATAATAAATTCATAAAAGAACCAAACTTCATGAATGTTTTTTGTGACCAACAAGTATGTGCTCTAATTACTCTATCACAGAAAATAAGAGTTGTAAAAAATGTTGGAAACTCAAGACAGCCTATGTTCTTTACAAGTGTATGTAAACGTATGACCACGACTGTAGATGCTTGTCAGGCACGACAACTCGACCGCCATCTTGAGTAAGGTTTTGTCAGACTGGTCACTCTGCATCAACATTTTAGTCATTGATAGACCTTTCTTTCAGTTGACTAATGCAGTAAATAGACACGGCTTCCCCCTGCTCAAGATGGCCTCAATGCGTCGTTCTAATGGACAACAGCCTCTGAGGCTGGATGCTATGTAATTGGTAAATGGGTTATACTTTGTATAGCGCTTTTCTACCTTCTAGGTACTCAAAGCGCTTTGACACTATTTCCACATTCACCCATTCACACACACATTCACACACTGATGGTCAGGAGCAACGGTGAAGTGTCTTGCTCAAGGACACAACGAACGTGACGAGGTTGGTCGAAGGTGGGGATTGAACCAGAAACCCTCAGGTTGCTGGCACAGCCACTCTCCCAACTGCGCCACGCCGTCCCTATGTATTCATATCTATGGGGCTTATTTCCTAGTAGCACGCTAACTTCCTGTTTCATCGTACTTCTGTTTTGTTTTCCTTGTATTGCACGTGTTTTTGGGGTTTGTGTGTGTTTTTGATGCTCTTGCGCATTTTGCCCCGTGTTTTGGATGATTGTTTATTGTTTATTGAATGGATCCCCATTAGCTGACGCCAAGGCGACTGCTAGTCTTCCTGGGGTCCATATAGGAGCATACAAAATGAAAAATGCAAAGAATACATGCAATAACAGACAGGATGATGCTGTGCGTTTGCCCCTGGCAGCCACAAAAATTGTTATTTATTTATTCAGCTCGAAAAGTTATTTTTTGCTTACATTTTTTACACATTTTCTGTTTTTTTTTCCTGTAAATTATTAACAACTTCACTAGTACGTGGCAAGCATAGTTAACATTTTGACTGATGCGTTTAATAACGCAGGGTTTTCACAGTATTTCGTGTGTAAAACCGACACAAACTGAAGCGACTGAGGAAATGCATACTTCCATCCACTTGCATAATGAAACACATGGGAAATAATTTAATATGCATTTCAAATTTTCTTGTAATCAATCAAACAATATTTTCGGTATATTAGATGGAATTTTTTACCTGACATGCGAATGCAACTGAGATAGGCTCCAGCACCCCCTGCGACCCCGAAACGGACAAGTGGTAGAAAATGGTTGGCTGGATGGATGTTTCGACTGTCATCTGCAGTCTTCTTCAGAAGGGTCACCTGACCACTGTCCGAAGAAGACTGCAGATGACAGTTGAAACGTGTCAGGTAAAAATTCCATCTAATATATCGAAAATATTGTATGTACAAGAAAATTTGAAAAGTATATGAATAAGAAGACATTTTTTGAGCAATGATTAAATATGTGTGGGGGGGTTACACTGTGGATATCTCCAGTCATGCAGTTTAGTGGTGCTTCACAAAACCTAATGCAATGTATCAGATAGTCAATCGATAAGTCGGATAGGCAATGTAAAGTTGCAACATGCATACATACATTTTTATAATGATTAAATATCAGTCCCACCAGGATGTCGCGATTGTGTCAATTCATGCAAATTCAACCAATCGGCGCAAATTACAGTATGCTCTGCTTTGTAACTTTGACCAATGCAACTTCCCCGCACATTTTGGCCAATCTGCGTGATTTTTGCCTCATCTCTGAGTGGCAATCAAACGTGCACGTTAATAGTCTATTCCAAATGTATGTTTGCTTCTTGTGTAGATGAACAGCAAGAAAAGCAACGGGTAGCAATGTATCAACTCTTTGTATTTGATTATACTTCCGTGTAGTTCAGACCTACAGTTCCTTCCTGTTCCTGTCTACAGTGCTAAACCTTCTGGTTAATGTAACATATAATCATTTATTTCCTAGTTTACATGTGTTTACGTTTATTTAGATTTTATTCATCCTGGGTAAGGCAATTGAGAAGATATCATTTGCAATGCTGACCTCACAAAGAGGCAGCATTTACATGACATAGATGTTGAAGTGTGATGATACTCTCTTAACACCTCATTTACCAACAAAAATGTGTGCTACAAATGGCTCTCAACAATTCACAAATGCTCTTAATGTGTGGGGATGATTGTGTTGGAACATAAATGAATGTTTAAGAAATATTAAACATACACGGAGAATGTCTGCGACTTGTGGACGACAGAGCAGAGAGTGGATACTCAGGAAGTCTTCGGTGCACTGCAAAAAGTCAGTGTTCAAAAACAAGAAAAAAAAATACAAAAATTAGGGGTATTTTATTTGAACTAAGCAAAATTATCTGCCAATAGAACAAGAACATTTGGCTTGTCAAGACTTTCCAAAACAAGTAAAATTAGCTAACCTCAATGAACCCAAAAATACCTTTAAAATAAGTATATTTTCACTAATAACAACTGTACGTATTTTCTATTATTTCATTGAAAATAAAACGGCAAAGTCCATTTGGCTGTCATCTATTTTAATTATGAGACACAATTGTGTCAAAGTCATGATTTTTTTTTTTTACATGCTTGAAATAAGAAATTATTACTTTAAAAAAAAGTACTTTTATACTTGTGAGTGTTAATGACACAGCTTTGCAACAGTTGATATTCTAGTTTCAAGCATTTTTTACTCAATATAGGTCATATAATCTTAGCAACAAGCCGTAATATCTTACTGAGATAATTTAGGACCAAAACCCTTAAAACAAGTAAAACACTCTAACATAAAATCTGCTTAGTGAGAAGAATTATCTTATCAGACAGAAAATAAGCAAATATCACCCTTATTTGAGATATTTAATCTTACTTAGATTTCAGTTTTTGCAGTGTGGTCTTAAGTATAATTAATTATTCGTTATAATTGATTAAAACAGTACAATAGTTGACAACAATCTCTAAGTATGTGCTTTTACTGCCATTTGACTTCCAAAACAAGTCAAATTAGCTAACCTCAATGAACCCAAAAATACCTTTAAAATAAGTATATTTTCACTAATAACAACTGTACTACTATATGAGTACGTATTTTCTATTATTTCATTGAAAATAAAACGGCAAAGTCCATTTGGCTGTCATCTGTTTTAATTATGAGACACAATTGTGTCAAAGTCATGATTTTTTTTTTTACATGCTTGAAATAAGAAATTATTACTTTAAAAAAAAAAGTACTTTTATACTTGTGAGTGTTGATGACACAGCTTTGCAACAGTTGATATTCTAGTTTCAAGCATGTTTTACTCAATATAGGTCATACAATCTTAGCAACAAGCCGTAATATCTTACTGAGATCATTTAGGACCAAAACCCTTAAAACAAGTAAAACACTCTAACATAAAATCTGCTTAGTGAGAAGAATTATCTTATCAGACAGAAAATAAGCAAATATCACCCTTATTTGAGGTATTTAATCTTACTTAGATTTCAGTTTTTGCAGTGTGGTCTTAAGTATAATTAATTATTCGTTATAATTGATTAAAACAGTACAATAGTTGACAACAATCTCTAAGTATGTGCTTTTACTGCCATTTGACTTCCAAAACAAGTCAAATTAGCTAACCTCAATGAACCCAAAAATACCTTTAAAATAAGTATATTTTCACTAATAACAACTGTACTACTATATGAGTACGTATTTTCTATTATTTCATTGAAAATAAAACGGCAAAGTCCATTTGGCTGTCATCTGTTTTAATTATGAGACACAATTGTGTCAAAGTCATGATTTTTTTTTTTTTTACATGCTTGAAATAAGCAATTATTACTTTAAAAAAAAGTACTTTTATACTTGTGAGTGTTGATGACACAGCTTTGCAACAGTTGATATTCTAGTTTCAAGCATGTTTTACTCAATATAGGTCATACAATCTTAGCAACAAGCCGTAATATCTTACTGAGATCATTTAGGACCAAAACCCTTAAAACAAGTAAAACACTCTAACATAAAATCTGCTTAGTGAGAAGAATTATCTTATCAGACAGAAAATAAGCAAATATCACCCTTATTTGAGATATTTAATCTTACTTAGATTTCAGTTTTTGCAGTGTGGTCTTAAGTATAATTAATTATTCGTTATAATTGATTAAAACAGTACAATAGTTGACAACAATCTCTAAGTATGTGCTTTTACTGCCATTTGACTTCCAAAACAAGTCAAATTAGCTAACCTCAATGAACCCAAAAATACCTTTAAAATAAGTATATTTTCACTAATAACAACTGTACTACTATATGAGTACGTATTTTCTATTATTTCATTGAAAATAAAATGGCAAAGTCCATTTGGCTGTCATCTGTTTTAATTATGAGACACAATTGTGTCAAAGTCATGATTTTGTTTTTACATGCTTGAAATAAGAAATTATTACTTAAAAAAAAAAAGTACTTTTATACTTGTGAGTGTTAATGACACAGCTTTGCAACAGTTGATATTCTAGTTTCAAGCATGTTTTACTCAATATAGGTCATACAATCTTAGCAAAAAGCCGTAATATCTTACTGAGATCATTTAGGACCAAAACCCTTAAAACAAGTAAAACACTCTAACATAAAATCTGCTTAGTGAGAAGAATTATCTTATCAGACAGAAAATAAGCAAATATCACCCTTATTTGAGATATTTAATCTTACTTAGATTTCAGTTTTTGCAGTGTGGTCTTAAGTATAATTAATTATTCGTTATAATTGATTAAAACAGTACAATAGTTGACAACAATCTCTAAGTATGTGCTTTTACTGCCATTTGACTTCCAAAACAAGTCAAATTAGCTAACCTCAATGAACCCAAAAATACCTTTAAAATAAGTATATTTTCACTAATAACAACTGTACTACTATATGAGTACGTATTTTCTATTATTTCATTGAAAATAAAACGGCAAAGTCCATTTGGCTGTCATCTGTTTTAATTATGAGACACAATTGTGTCAAAGTCATGATTTTTTTTTTTTACATGCTTGAAATAAGAAATGATTACTTTAAAAAAAAAAGTACTTTTATACTTGTGAGTGTTGATGACACAGCTTTGCAACAGTTGATATTCTAGTTTCAAGCATGTTTTACTCAATATAGGTCATACAATCTTAGCAACAAGCCGTAATATCTTACTGAGATCATTTAGGACCAAAACCCTTAAAACAAGTAAAACACTCTAACATAAAATCTGCTTAGTGAGAAGAATTATCTTATCAGACAGAAAATAAGCAAATATCACCCTTATTTGAGATATTTAATCTTACTTAGATTTCAGTTTTTGCAGTGTGGTCTTAAGTATAATTAATTATTCGTTATAATTGATTAAAACAGTACAATAGTTGACAACAATCTCTAAGTACCGGGTATGTGCTTTTACTGCCATTTAGTGTCTATTTTTAAGTGTGTGTGTGGTATAAAACGAGTAAAAACATCAATACTGTTGTTTCCCAATTTTTGTTAAAATCCTGTGCTTTTTGAAGAACACTTACAAGATTGATAACAAATTCGTAAAATCACAAGTTGATTCAGTGTTATTTAAAAGAATAAGCCTCAAAACATGGCAACTTTTATTGCAACTTTCTGAGAAAGGCCCACAAAAATCCTGGGGGGACTGATTAATATTATGATGCCTGTGTGATATCATGTCAATAGATCTACATTAAACAAAACCCAAGAAGTACACTGTTGGGCCTTATTTTCCTTGAAATGGTAGGTTGAATCTGGAAATGGTCTACTGTACAGCATTTGCCTTCTTTTCCTTGATGTTCATTCTTTACCTCATAGGAAGAGCACGCTGCTGGAAGATCTCTACCGCGCCAACTTCAATCTTGGTAACATCTTCTTCCGCAACGGCCAGCACTCCAATGCGGTGCGTTGCCTGGAGCAGGCCAAAGAGTGTGCACGGAAGATGAAGGATAAGTTCACAGAGAGCGAGTGCTTCCATTGCATTGGCAAGGTGACGACTTCGGATGCAGTGGGGGGGGGGGGATTGTGGGCTGAAATTTTTATTATTTTTATTGTTACACCCACAGGTTCAGCTTTCTTTGGGTGATTTTGTGGCTGCGAGACGCTCTCTTAAGAAGGCTCTATTGTTGGGTTCCCAACAGCTGGTGGACAGACAGGCTGTGAAGAAAGCCTTTAAATACGGTGAAAGACCCTACTTATGTACCCTCCATTGTATAACATACAGTACTGAAGAAACGTCTTTGTCACCATTGTTGTTGCAATACAGTCATCCCTCGTTTATTGCTGTTAATTGTTAGAAACTGTTTACAACCTCCTAAATACATTCTCCAACACTATGAGAGCCATCAAGACATGAAAAAACACCATTTAGTCACCTTTACACTCTTTTTAATCCAATATAGTAACGCTGCCTCAGGCTGAGCCATACTATGGCCACAGCGCTCTCTAAATTGGTTTGGTCTCCTCTAGTGGCCAATACTACTGTAGTATTGATATTTTTTGGCAATTTTTATGCTTGAAAATGCTTTATTTAGGACACTAAAATTCGTAAAATATTTTTTTAAAACATCAGCAATGTGATTAAGCTGCAATATTTGAGGCGTGATGTGGCAAAGGATGACTAATGACCGCACTATTAATTGTATCTACAAACCCCGTTTCCATATGAGTTGGGAAATTGTATTAGATGTAAATATAAACGGAATACAATGGTTTGCAAATCATTTTCAACCCATATTCAGTTGAATATGCTACAAAGACTACATTTTTGATGTTCAAACTGATAAACTTTTTTTTTTTTTGCAAATAATCATTAACTTTAGAATTTGATGCCAGCAACACGTGACAAAGAAGTTGGGAAAGGTGGCAATACATACTGATAAAGTTGAGGAATGCTCATCAAATACTTATTTGGAACATCCCACAGGTGAACAGGCAAATTGGGAACAGGTGGGTGCCATGATTGGGTATAAAAGTAGATTCCATGAAATGCTCAGTCATTCACAAACAAGAAAGGGGCGAGGGTTACCACTTTGTCAACAAATGCGTGAGCAAATTGTTGAACAGTTTAAGAAAAACCTTTCTCAACCAGCTATTGCAAGGAATTTAGGGATTTCACCATCTACGGTCTGTAATATCATCAAAGGGTTCAGAGAATCTGGAGAAATCACTGCACGTAAGCAGTTAAGCCTGTGACCTTCGATCCCTCAGGCTGTACTGCATCAACAAGCGACATCAGTGTGTAAAGGATATCACCACATGGGCTCAGGAACACTTCAGAAACCCACTGTCAGTAACTACAGTTGGTCGCTCCATCTGTAAGTGCAAGTTAAAACTCTCCTATGCAAGGCGAAAACCGTTTATCAACAACACCCAGAAACGCCGTCGGCTTCGCTGGGCCTGAGCTCATCTAAGATGGACTGATACAAAGTGGAAAAGTGTTCTGTGGTCTGACGAGTCCACATTTCAGATTGTTTTTGGAAACTGTGGACGTCGTGTCCTCCGGACCAAAGAGGAAAAGAACCATCCGGATTGTTATAGGAGCAAAGTTGAAAAGCCAGCATCTGTGATGGTATGGGGGTATATTAGTGCCCAAGACATGGGTAACTTACACATCTGTGAAGGCGCCATTAATGCTGAAAGGTACATACAGGTTTTGGAGCAACATTTGTTGCCATCCAAGCAACGTTACCATGGACGCCCCTGCTTATTTCAGCAAGACAATGCCAAGCCACGTGTTACATCAACGTGGCTTCATAGTAAAAGAGTGTGGGTACTAGACTGGCCTGCCTGTTGTAGTCCAGAGCTGTCTCCCATTGAAAATGTGTGGCGCATTATGAAGCCTAAAATACCACAACGGAGACCCCCGGACTGTTGAACAACTTAAGCTGTACATCAAGCAAGAATGGGAAAGAATTCCACCTGAGAAGCTTAAAAAATGTGTCTCCTCAGTTCCCAAACGTTTACTGAGTGTTGTTAAAAGGAAAGGCCATGTAACACAGTGGTGAACATGCCCTTTCCCAACTACTTTGGCACGTGTTGCAGCCATTAAATTCTAAGTTAATTATTATTTGCAAAAAAAATAATTAAGTTTATGAGTTTGAACATCAAATATCTTGTCTTTGTAGTGCATTCAACTGAATATGGGTTGAAAAGGATTTGCAAATCATTGTATTCCGTTTATATTTACATCTAACACAATTTCCCAACTCATATGGAAACGGGGCTTGTAGAAGCAATTGAGACAAAATGGAGTTCACTACTTGACTGATACCACCAGAGGCGCTGTTGATTCAGTCTCAACTCATCTGCAGAAGAACATGACATATGTCTTCGTATATTGTATGTACTCAACTACAAAGGGTACATGGCATTTATTAGATGTAAGGTGTTTGTAAAGGTTTGGCAGGTCTTTAAGTGTGCAAAATAAAATCATAAAAAAAATATGAATATGATAACTTACATACATACATATTTTATATGTAAATAATACAAACTATTCAATACTGATTTCTATGAAGAAATAACACACATAATTAAGATTTTTTTAAATAGTACAGTACATACAGTAATATATGATGAATGATCGGTAACTTGCATTTGAAATAATATTAATTAGGGCTGTCAAATTTAACCATGCATGTGATTATTCACAAAAAAATCATCGCATTAATCATGTATCAACACAGATTATTCACCCAATTTATTTTCCTCTTATTTTATATATATTTATTCAAAATACACCCCAACAGGACTACTACTGTTACAAAGTTTTGAGAAAATAAATTATGTATATTTAGTAAAACTAAAAACTGTTTTCTTTGACATTCTCACACTAGAATTGCACTTGTGTCAAAAATATTGAGGTATTTTTTAAAAATCATATAAATTCTTAGATACAAGTAATTTACTGTTAATAATCATAATTAATCGCAATTTTTAAAAGTGTTATTGATCTAATTAAAAAAAAATATTTCACTAATAATAATAGTACAAGACTTTTACTTGTTTGGTTTTTAAACTCCCGTTATTCTGGGGGGCAGGACTGTTCCATCAGTGCCACAGTGATGTAAATGTTGTGAAAAAATTCCCATATTTTCACCTTTATTCTGATCCTTGCCATGATTTCATGACCCATTCCTTTTCCCTTGCACCTCCCCTCCATTTTGTATTGCTTGTGTAATCCTGCAATCTGCATCTGTCTTATTATTCACTGTCATTTAAATTAATCGAGCGCGTTGTGGCCTAAGAACTTTTCCACACTGCAAAAAGTCAGTGTTCAAAAACAAGAAAAAAAATTACAAAAATTAGGGGTATTTTATTTGAACTAAGCAACATTATCTGCCAATAGAAGAAGAAAATTTGGCTTGTCAAGACTTTCCAAAACAAGTAAAATTAGCTAACCTCAATAAACCCCAAAATACCTTAAAATAAGTATATACTCACTAATAACAACTGTACTACTATATGAGTACGTATTTTCTCTTGTTTCATTGAAAATAAAACAGCAAAGTCCATTTGGCTGTCATCTGTTTTATTATGAGACACAATTGTGTCAAAGTCATGATTTTTTTTTACATGCTTAAAATAAGAAATTATTACTTTAAAAAAAGTAGTTTTTTATTTGTGAGTGTTGATGACACAGCTTTGCAACCGTTGATATTCTAGTTTCAAGCATGTTTTACTCAATATAGGTCATAAAATCTCAGCAACAAGCTGTAATATCTTACTGAGATCATTTAGGACCAAAACACTTAAAACAAGTAAAACACTCTGCTTAGTGAGAAGAATTATCTGATCGGACAGAAAATAAGCAAATCTCACCCTTTTTTGAGATATTTAATCTTACTTAGATTTCAATTTTTGCAGTGCAGTAAGTTTATTGCATTAATGTTTTTTTTAATCCCTTCTTAATATATAGCCGACCGAGGCTGTAAATTAGAAGAGGGGTTGGGAGAGGATCAGTGCAGGGCTTCCCATGAGGCCGTAGGTCTGGCGGAGCAACTTGGAGATCTCTACTGTAAGGTCGGCTGCTTCCACAAAGCTGTGGATGCATATCAAGCGCAGGTGATTTTTTTTTTCAGTTAATTACATTTAAATGTAATCTATGAATGGATATTTTACTTCATTTATGCCGTTTATCCATCCGGATTAGCTCGCAGGCGCTGAGGCGTTAGGGAAGCCCGCACGCGAGCTGGCGGTCATCCACGTGTCTCTGGCCGCAACCTTCATTGACCTGCGGCGGCACGGTGAAGCGGTGCAGCACTACAAGCAGGAGCTGGCATTACGGCAGGGCAGCCCGGCCGAGGTAATCCGATTTACAGCATCAGATGTGTGGAAAAACACCATGTGTCATTCGCAACTTTGATTTATGGTGGTGTGTGCGTGTCAGGAATGCAGCACCTGGCTGAACATCGCAGTGGCCCAGGAGGAGAGCGGTGTTGCCTTTGAGGATCAGGACAGCAGCTTCGGTGCTGCCCTTCGTTGTGCTCAAACACATGGGCAGGCCCGACTGCAAGTAAGTAGACATACAGTACAAAATAGTGTGCTTGAAAGGAGGGGCCTCTCTCTCTCTCCCTTTCCCTCTCCCTCTCTGAATGTGTTGCATTTCTGTTGCCATGCCATGTTGAGCAGAAAATTGCTCTAAAAGGTTAATTATGTCTTCTTATTCATATACTTCTTCAAATGTTCTTGTAAGCAGACCATATTTTCGATATATTAGATCAGGGGTCGGCAACTTTTACCACTCAAAGAGCCATTTTGACCAGTTTCACAAATTAAAGAAAACAATGGGAGCCACAAAAATCTTTTGTAATTTAAAATGAAATAACATTGCATACAAAGTTTTTTTTTTGCTTTGTGCTATGTTTAAACCAAGGGTCTCAGACATGCGGCCCACACCTTAATTTGAAAATTGAATGTTAGTGCGGCCCGCGGGTTTTATATGATTGGCGCTTGATAGCGTCATACTTGCCAACCCTCCCGATTTTTCCGACAGACTACGAAATACGAGGCAACTATTCTTTCGAACGTGCAGTGAAGGTACAGCATTTAGCACCCACTACAACCAGCGTGCCGGTCTAGCCACACGTTGTATGGGGCTTCTGCTTGCTCACGTATGCGACAGCAATGCATACTTGGTCAACAACCACACAGGTTACACTGACGGTGGCTGTATAAAAAACTTTAACACTCTTACTAATAATGCGCCAATCTGTGAACCCACACCAAACAAGAATGACAAACACATTTTGGGAGAACATCTGCACCGTAACACAATATAAACACAACAGAACAAATACCCAGAATCCCATGCAGCCCTAACTCTTCCGGGTTACATTATACACCCCTGCTACCAAACCCCGCCCACCTCAACCGACGAACGGATGGGGGTGGGGGCGGTTGATGTGTGGGGGAGCAGGGTTGGGGTGGGGGCGGGGTTTGGTGGTAGTAGGGGTGTATAATGTAACCCGGAAGAGTCAGGGCTGCATGGGATTCTGGGTATTTGTTCTGTTGTGTTTATGTTGTGTTAAGGTGCAGATGTTCTCCCAAAATGTGTTTGTCATTCTTGTCTGGTTTTGGTTCAAAGTGTGGCGCATTATTAGTAAGAGTCTTAAAGTTGTTTTATATGGCTACCGTCAGTGTAACCTGTGTGGCTGTTGAGCAAGTATGCATTGCTGTCACCGACGCGTGCAAGCAGAAGATGCATATAACAAAAGGCTGGGCTGGCACGCTATTTGTACAGATTTTAGAGGGCGCTAAATGCTGTACAATCATGGCACGCCCTTATTATTATTGTTAGGGTGAAAATTGGAGAATATTAATCCCGGGAGTTTTCTGCGAGAGGCACCGAAATCCGGAAATCTCCCTCGGGAGGGTCGTCAAGTATGCAGCTGAGCCGCATCAGAGTGATCAAAGAGCCGCGGGTTGCCGACCCCTGTATTAGATGAAATCTTTACAGGACATGTTTCAGTCCTGTCAAGTCTACCTGGTTATAAATGAACTAGTGGAGCCAACCAGGTAGACTTGACAGGTCTGCCTGGTTGGCCATGCCTATAAGAACAGCTGAAAGGCAACACTTCACAGTGGTCAGGTGACCCTTCTGAAGAAGACTGCGGATGACAGTCGAAACATGTCAGGTAAAGTTTACATCTAATATACCGAAAATATGGTTTGATTACAAGAACATTTAAAAAATGAGCAGAAAATGTATGTACAGAGGAGTGGTAATATTGTGGATGTAGCGCAACTTCCTGCAGCTATTGCTGACAATCTAGTTAAGCCAGATACGACAGCGCCTCTGCAGGTTGCGGCCAAGCACTACACTCCATCATCAAATTCTTCATGCTGAAGGTCTTAAATATTGGGCCAACCCCTAAAAATTAGGCATCTCATCCACAAGCTAAGTGTAATTTATTACCCATGCTGCCATGGCAACAACCGGAGGCCTACTCTTCCATCTGCTGAGGAATAAATAGAACATTTGTCCTGCCTCCCCTAACATGTTTCAAACATTTGGAGCTGTGTTTGGATTTATTAATTTTACAGATGGAGCATTTATGCTTTTTTGATTAACATGCAACAGAGATGCACTTCATTTCAGTATGTACATCAGCATTGCATCTATTAAACACATTTTGTTAACATAGAAAAAGGGGTCTCAAACTCGTTTTTTTGTGGGCCACATCGCAGTTATGGCTGCCTTCAGAAGGTTAATTGTAACAGTAAACAATGTATAAATATATGAAGATTTGCTTCATGATATTGTTACATAATTGCCTAGGCATCTGATTTATATATACTGTTTATGTACACTATTTGATTTATTTATTTAATTTATATATTTATTTGACAGGCACAGTACATATAAACATTCCCACCCTATGTCAAAGTACATGAGGTTTCTAGCCACAGGCAAAGTTGCAACCCTCATCCCTAGTTAGGCTTTTAAAGAAAAGTTAAGAAATGTGAGAATCACACACAAAAGGATTGAAACAAGTATTAAAAATAGACATTAAAAATAATTGGCCCCAATTGCCCATACTACATCCAGTTCTAGTGCACATATTTCTGATTTTCCTTAAGCCACTTTTTCAGTTTTGTGGAAAAACGTTCAATGTCCAACTGTGACTTTAGCTCCAGTGGCAAAGAGTTCCACGAGATGTGAGGCCTTCACTGAGAACTCGGACTGACCTAGAGTTGTCTGGCACCTTTTCACTAACCGCAGCTCGAGTCCGCACATCTTCACTACTGTACTCTTGTATTTCTTTACACATTCCATCAGGGGCTATTCCATTAAGACATTTAAAATATATTTTAAAAAGGAGAAATTTATACAATTATCAAAAGTCGTGATGTTATACTTTTTGGTAATATGGCAGTGATGATGCTTCATTGGTTTTTGATCAAAGCTCTTTAGTGTGTGTATATGTAATGACAACAGAGGCTTCACTACAGATTTGTGGCCTGTCCCTAGAGCAGGGGTCGGCAACCTTTACCAGTCAAAGAGCCATTTTGACCAGTTTCACAAATTATAGAAAACAATGGGAGCCGCAAAAACTTTTGAAATTTTTAATGAAATAACACTGCATACAAAGTTTTTTTTTTGCTTTGTATAAACCAGGGGTCTCAGACACGCTGCCCACACCTTTATATGGAATTTTTAAGCTGGTGCGGCACGCAAGTTTTATATGAATAGCGCTGGTCAGCGTCATGCGTGCCGTGATGGCACAACATATAGCGCCCACTACAACCAGCGTGCCTGATCAGCCACATGTTGTATGAGGCTTCCGCTTGCTCACATAGGTGACAGCAAGGCATACTTACTCAACAACCACACAGGTTACACTGATAGTGGCGGTATAAAAAAAACTGTAGCACTCTTACTAATAATGCGCCACACTGTGAACCCACACCAAACAAGAATGACAAACACATTTCGGGAGAACATCTGCACCGTAACACAACATAAACACAACAGGACAAATACCCAGAATCCCATGCAGCCCTAACTCTTCCGGGATACATTATACACCGCCGCTACCAAACCCCGCCCACCTCAACCGTCGCACAGAGAGAGGGGGGGGGGGGGGGGGGTTGATGTGTGAGGGAGCAGGTTTGGGGTAGGGGCGGGGTTTGGTGGTAGCAGGAGTGTATAATGTATCCCGGAAGAGTTAGGGCTGCATGGGATTCTGGGTGTTTGTTCTCTTGTGTTTATGTTGTGTTAAGGTGCAGATGTTCTCCCGAAATGTGTTTGTCATTCTTGTTTGGTTTTGGTTCAAAGTGTGGCGCATTATTAGTAAGAGTGTTAAAGATGTTTTATATGGTCACCGTCAGTGTAACCTGTGTGGCTGTTGACCAAGTATGCCTTGCTGTCAAGTACGTGTGCAAGCAGAAGATGTATATTGTATTACAATTGTTAGGTTGGCACGCTGTTAATACAGATTATAGAGGGCGCCGAATGTTGTACCATCATAGCACGCCCTTATTATATCTGTAAGGGTGAAAATCGGTGAATATTGATCCCGGGAGTTTTCTGCGAGAGGCACTGAAGTCCGGAAGTCTCACGGGAAAATTGGGGGGTACAGCAAGTAAGCTGCTGAGCCGGATCAGAGTGATCAAAGAGCCGCATGCGGCTCCGGAGCCGCGGGTTGCCGACCCCTGGCCTAGACGATGGCACATATGGTAAGACATCCATCCATCCATCCATCCATTTTCTACCGTTTGTCAAGACATATGGGATAAAATCACTGCATGCATGTAAACTTGAGCAACGTGAACAGATAAACAAGGTCTAACCAGCCTAAAACAGTTTATATCTATTTTTGTGGTCTTTGTCATTTTTTTAATATGGCCATCAAATTTTAGCTTAGGGTTCAAAATAACACCCAAATATTTAAATTCCTTTACCTGCTCTATTTTATTTTGATTATAGTTGACCTGAATTTCATTTAATGTATGTTTCTTCAGAGAGAAACACATTGAGACTGTTTTGTTATATTTCAAAGTTAAACAGTTATTTTGAACCCATGTTGATACTTCAGCTAAATGTTTAAGATCTCTGAAGCCCGTTGAAGGGTGTCTGCTGCCACATAAATGATTGTATCATCTGCATATGTCCGCCCTGAGATCGGTAGGTTGTGAGTTCAAACCCCGGACGAGTCATACCAAAGACTATAAAAATTTGACCCCTTACCTCCCTGCTTGGCACTCCGCAACAAAAGTTGGAATTGGGGGTTAAATCACCAAAAATGATTCCGAGGCGCAGCCACCGCTGCTGCCCACTGCTCCCCTCACCTCTCAGGGGGTGATCAAGAGTGATGGGTCAAATGCAGAGAATAATTTCGCCACACCTAGTGTGTGTGTGTGTGTGTGTGTGTGTGTGTGTGTGTGTGTGTGTGTGTGTGTGTGTGTGTGTGTGTGTGTGTGACAATCATTGGTACTTTAACTTAATACATTTAGCAGGTGGTATTTTTTGCAAATGTTGTGGAGGTCATTTATGCATAAGCTGAAAAGCAGTGGACCCAAAAATGGGCAAAAATACTCTGCAGCATGGCTCAGGCAGCTCATTCAACTAATTACAATAAAAATAGCAGCATATTATTGTAAATGGAGAAAAATGGCACCACGGTTTTTTTTAAATAAAATTCAGGTGTCTGAGCTGGCAGGTTTTTTTTTTACCGTAAAATCTATTGTCATTTTTACAGTGTACAATTTAATGGGTAAGTATCTTTAAATTTTCATAACTCAAGCAGTTCTTTAAATATGTATTATTATTTGTATGAATATGGTGCATTATTAAATAATATTAAAGTTTAAAAATATGCACCTGTATGCAGTATGTGTGTTTACTTCTGTCAATTTGCAGATAGAGAACCGATAACTGAATGAAAAATAACTGAACTGAAGTTCCCCTAATGGAATTCATGCAGCATTTGCATTGTGCGGGTGTACCTAATGATGTGTGGCAAGTATTGAAATAAGCCCAGTTTCCCTCCCGTACAGAAGCGCGTTTTGAGGCTATGGTTGGCGGCTCAGAGGCGAAGCGGCTCGTTAAACGACAGCGAGACCGAAGCCAAACTGCTGGAGCTGTGCGCCACAGAGGGCTGGACGCCACATGACAGTGATGGAGAGGAAGCGGAAGAGGAGGAGATGGACAACTCTGAACCTCTAGATGATAGTGATGTTGTTCTCTCAGACTCTGGTAGGCTGTATTTTTTTTTTAACCCAAAGCCTGGAACAGTGCTAACGCTCGCTAGCCTTTGTTTTTAGATGACGACCTGGAAGGATATGACAAGATGGTGTCAGGAAGGAGGAAGGCAGGACGGGTAAGAGTGTAACAAATTTATGTCTCGATTCTTCATTGTTCAAGCCCTGCTTCTTCTCTTTTTTGCAGTGGAATAAGAGGAATGAGAAGGGTGAGACATCCCTCCACAGGGCGTGCATAGACGGGAACTTGAGGCAGGTCCAGTATCTGGTGGAGCAGGTGGGTCAAATTACAGGCCTCAAATTTTTACTTTTTAAGGTCAAGGCAAGTGTTGCCTTAAAAGAGGGCTCATATTTTAGGGCACCAAGCCAAGTTAGAAGGGCACCAAGGCAAACATTATTTTCTTTCGAGGCAGGAGCTCTAAAGCTTGCATGCATGCATGTATATACAAAACCCAAAACCAGTGAAGTTGGCACGTTGTGCAAATCGTAACTCAAAACAGAATACAATGATTAGCAAATCCTTTTCAACTTATATTCAATTGAATAGACTGCAAAGACGAGATATTTAACGTTTTAACTGAGAAACTTAATTTTTTTTTGCAATTAATCATTAACTTAGAATTTATTGGCAGCAACACGTTGCAAAAAAGTTGGCAGTTGACAGTTTTGTTTCATCTGACCACAGAACTTTCCTCCAGAAGGTCTTATCTTTGTCCATGTGATGTCAAATTAAACAAAAATGGAGCTGTTTGGCCACAATACCCAGCAATATGTTTGGAGGAGAAAAGGTGAGGCCTTTAATCCCAGGAACACCAATCATACCGTCAAGCATGGTGGTGGTAGTATTATGCTCTGGGCCTGTTTTGCTGCCAATGGAACTGGTGCTTTACAGAGAGTAAATGGGACAATGAAAAAGGAGGATTACCTCCAAATTCTTCAGGAAAACCTAAAATCATCAGCCCGGAGGTTGGGTCTTGGGCGCAGTTGGGTGTTCCAAGAGGACAATGACCCCAAACACACGTCAAAAGTGGTAAAGGATTGGCTAAATCAAGCTAGAATCAAGGTTTTAGAATGGCCTTCCCAAAGTACTGACTTAAACGTGTGGACAATGATGAAGAAACAAGTCCATGTCAGAAAACCAACAAATTTAGATGAACTGCACCAATTTTGTCAAGAGGAGTGGTCAAAAATTCACCCAGAAGCTTGTGGATGGCTACCAAAAGCGCCTTATTGCAGTGAAACCTGCCAAGGGACATGTAACCGAATATTAACATTGCTGTATGTATACTTTTGACCTAGCAGATTTGGTCACATATTCAGTAGACCCATAATACATTCATAAAAGAACCAAACTTCATGAATGTTTTTTGTGACCAACAAGTATGTGCTCCAATCACTCTATCACAAAAAAATAAGAGTTGTAGAAATTTTTGGAAACTCAAGACAGCCATGACATTATGTTCTTTACAAGTGTATGTAAACTTTTGACCTCAACTGTGTATGTATATATATATATATATATATATATATGAAAAATATATATATATATATATATATAATATAGTGTATACTGTATATATTTATAGTGTGTGTGTGTGTGTGTGTGTGTGTGTGTGTGTGTGTGTGTGTGTGTGTGTGTGTGTGTGTATATTTGAATTACCGGTACACACTGTGTGTCTATTTTTTTACTTTTTTCAGCTTGTTTTAAAAATATTTATATTTGATGAAATATGTTTGTTTTCAGGGCCACCCAATAAACCCCAGAGACTACTGCGGCTGGTCTCCCCTGCATGAGGCCTGCAACCACGGTCACCATGGTAACGGATTTACCCTCATTAAACACGGTTTCATTTTCCCTGAAGCCCACAAAGTCACCGATTTGACCTACTTTTTTCATTTCATCCAGACATTGTGACTGTGCTGCTGGAGCGAGGTGCGAACATCAACGACCCGGGCGGCCCGCTGTGTGAGGGGGTAACTCCCCTGCACGACGCCCTGGCATGTGGCAACTTTTCAGTAGCCAGGCTCTTGGTGGAACGAGGGGCTTCTGTTAACCTCCGCAACTCTAAGGTGTGCCAGTGTGTGTAGGGTTAAACTGTTGCCTTTCCAGTACCGTTATCAACAACATGCAATGTTTTGGTTATTATTTTTATGGCGGTATAAGTTTCTTCTACAGTTGCGCTATATATAGACTATATACAACTGAAATTATTTGAATTCAGCCAATGGTAGAGCTTTTAATCATTATATCGTGATAATGCATGAAGATTACATATTTTAGCTGTGTTCTGCAAATTTTACAGTGACAAGCAAACAAAGACGTCCTCAGTGCAATATAGCATCCCCGTTAAAAAGCTAGCGGCTAATGTCCCTCCACGTTGCAGCTTTTAAATCACTAATCCTCGCCTCCATGGTGGCAAAAAAACTAAATATTAATACAAACCCTGTTTCCATATGAGTTGGGAAATTGTGTTAGATGTAAATATAAACGGAATACAATGATTTGCAAATCATTTTCAACCCATATTCAGTTGAATGCACTACAAAGACAATATATTTGATGTTCAAACTCATACATTTTTTTTTTTTTTGCAAATAATAATTAACTTAGAATTTCATGGCTGCAACACGGGCCAAAGTAGTTGGGAAAGGGCATGTTCACCACTGTGTTACATGGCCTTTCCTTTTAACAACACTCAGTAAACGTTTGGGAACTGAGGAGACACATTTTTTAAGCTTCTCAGGTGGAATTCTTTCCCATTCTTGCTTGATGTACAGCTTAAGTTGTTCAACAGTCCGGGGGTCTCCGTTGTGGTATTTTAGGCTTCATAATGCGCCACACATTTTCATTGGGAGACAGGTCTGGACTACAGGCAGGCCAGTCTAGTACCCACACTCTTTTACTATGAAGCCACGTTGATGTAACACGTGGCTTGGCATTGTCTTGCTGAAATAAGTAGGGGCATCCATGGTAACGTTGCTTGGATGGCAACATATGTTGCTCCAAAACCTGTATGTACCTTTCAGCATTAATGGCGCCTTCACAGATGTGTAAGTTACCCATGTCTTGGGCACTAATACACCCCCATACCATCACAGATGCTAGCTTTTCAACTTTGCGCCTATAACAATCCGGACGGTTCTTTTCCTCTTAGGTCCGGAGGACACAACGTCCACAGTTTCCAAAAACAATTTGAAATGTGGACTTGTCAGACCACAGAACACTTTTACACTTTGCATCAGTCCATCTTAGATGAGCTCAGGCCCAGCGAAGCCGACGGCGTTTCTGGGTGTTGTTGATAAACAGTTTTCGCC
Organism: Nerophis lumbriciformis; assembly: GCF_033978685.3. Classification (NCBI taxonomy): domain Eukaryota; kingdom Metazoa; phylum Chordata; class Actinopteri; order Syngnathiformes; family Syngnathidae; genus Nerophis; species Nerophis lumbriciformis. Next base: position 12,460,813 of record NC_084555.2, on the reverse strand, counting down.
TTGCATAGGAGAGTTTTAACTTGCACTTACAGATGTAGCGACCAACTGTAGTTACTGACAGTGGGTTTCTGAAGTGTTCCTGAGCCCATGTGGTGATATCCTTTACACACTGATGTTGCTTGTTGATGCAATACAGCCTGAGGGATCGAAGGTCACAGGCTTAGCTGCTTACATGCAGTGATTTCTCCAGATTCTCTGAACCCTTTGATGATATTACAGACCGTAGATGGTGAAATGCCTGAATTCCTTGCAATAGATGGTTGAGAAAGGTTTTTCTTAAACTGTTCAACAATTTGCTCACGCATTTGTTGACAAAGTGGTGACCCTCGCCCCATCCTTGTTTGTGAATGACTGAGCATTTCATGGAATCTACTTTTATACCCAATCATGGCACCCACCTGTTCCCAATTAGCCTGTTTATATGGGGGGTGTTCCAAAAAAGTGTTTGATGAGCATTCCTCAACTTTATCAGTATTTATTGCCACCTTTCCCAACATCTTTGTAACGTGTTGCTGGCATCAAATTCTAAAGTTAATGATTATTTGCAAAAAAAAATGTTTGTCAGTTGAACATCAAATATGTTGTCTTTGTAGCATATTCAACTGAATATGGGTTGAAAATGATTTGCAAATCATTGTAGTGAAGTGAAGTGAATTACATTTATATAGCGCTTTTTCTCTCCTCTCTGAGCTGCCACCTTAACGTGGTAGAGGAGTTTGCGTGTCCCAATGATCCTAGGAGCTATGTTGTCCGGGGGCTTTATGCCCCCTGGTAGGGTCTCCCAAGACAAACTGGTCCTAGGTGAGGGATCAGACAAAGAGCAGCTCAAAGACCTCTATGAAGAAAACGAACAAGGAACCCAGATTTCCCTTGCCCGGATGCGGGTCACCGGGGCCCCCCTCTGGAGCCAGGCCCGGAGGCGGGGCACGATGGCGAGCGCCTGGTGGCCGGGCCTGTCCCCATGGGGCCCGGCCGGGCACAGCCCGAAGAGGCAACGTGGGTCCCCCCTCCAATGGGCTCACCACCCATAGCAGGGGTCATAGAGGTCGGGTGCGATGTGAGCTGGGCGGCAGCCGAGGGCAGGGCACTTGGCGGTCCGATCCTCGGCTACAGAAGCTAGCTCTTGGGACGTGGAACGTCACCTCGCTGGGGGGTAAGGAGAAGTTCCGGCTAGATATAGTCGGACTCACTTCGACGCACAGCAAGGGCTCTGGAACCAGTTCTCTCGAAAGGGGCTGGACTCTCTTCCACTCTGGTGTTGCCGGCAGTGAGAGGCGACGGGCTGGGGTGGCAATTCTTGTTTGCCCCCGGCTCAGAGCCTACACGTTGGAGTTCAACCCGGTGGACGAAAGGGTAGCTTCCCTCCGCCTTCGGGTGGGGGGACGGGTCCTGACTGTGGTTTGCGCTTACGCGCCATACCGCAGCTCAGAGTACCCACCCTTTTTGGATTCACTCGAGGGAGTACTTGAGAGTGCTCCCCCGGGTGATTCCCTCATTCTACTGGGGGACTTCAATGCTCATGTTGGCAGCGACAGTGAAACCTGGAGAGGCGTGATTGGGAAGAATGGCTGCCCGGATCTGAACCCGAGCGGTATTTTGTTATTGGACTTTTGTGCCCGTCACAGATTGTCCATAACGAACACCATGTTCAAACATAAGGGTGTCCATATGTGCACTTGGCACCAGGACACCCTAGGCCGCAGTTCCATGATCGACTTTGTAGTTGTGTCATCGGATTTGCGGCCTCATGTTTTGGACACTCGGGTGAAGAGAGGGGCGGAGCTTTCTACCGATCACCACCTGGTGGTGAGTTGGCTGCGATGGTGGGGGAGGATGCCGGACAGACCTGGCAGGCCCAAACGCATTGTGAGGGTTTGCTGGGAACGTCTGGCAGAGTCTCCTGTCAGAGAGAGTTTCAATTCCCACCTCCGGAAGAACTTTGAACATGTCACGAGGGAGGTGCTGGACATTGAGTCCGAATGGACCATGTTCCGCGCCTCTATTGTCGAGGCGGCTGATTGGAGCTGTGGCCGCAAGGTAGTTGGTGCTTGTCGTGGCGGTAATCCTAGAACCCGTTGGTGGACACCGGCGGTGAGGGATGCCGTCATGCTGAAGAAGGAGTCCTATCGGGTTCTTTTGGCTCATAGGACTCCTGAGGCAGCGGACAGGTACCGACAGGCCAAGCGGTGTGCGGCTTCAGCGGTCGCAGAGGCAAAAACTCGTACATGGGAGGAGTTCGGTGAGGCCATGGAAAACGACTTCCGGACGGCTTCGAAGCAATTCTGGACCACCATCCGCCGCCTCAGGAAGGGGAAGCAGTGCACTATCAACACCGTGTATGGTGCGGATGGTGTTCTGCTGACCTCGACTGCGGATGTTGTGGATCGGTGGAGGGAATACTTCGAAGACCTCCTCAATCCCACCAACACGTCTTCCTATGAGGAAGCAGTGCCTGGGGAGTCTGTGGTGGGCTCTCCTATTTCAGGGGCTGAGGTTGCTGAGGTAGTTAAAAGCTCCTCGGTGGCAAGGCCCCGGGGGTAGATGAGATCCGCCCGGAGTTCCTTAAGGCTCTGGATGCTGTGGGGCTGTCTTGGTTGACAAGACTCTGCAGCATCGCGTGGACATCGGGGGCGGTACCACTGCATTGGCAGACCGGGGTGGTGGTTCCTCTCTTTAAGAAGGGGAACCGGAGGGTGTGTTCTAACTATCGTGGGATCACACTCCTCAGCCTTCCCGGTAAGGTCTATTCAGGTGTACTGGAGAGGAGGCTACGCCGGATAGTCGAACCTCGGATTCAGGAGGAACAGTGTGGTTTTCGTCCTGGTCGTGGAACTGTGGACCAGCTCTATACTCTCGGCAGGGTCCTTGAGGGTGCATGGGAGTTTGCCCAACCAGTCTACATGTGTTTTGTGGACTTGGAGAAGGCATTCGACCGTGTCCCTCGGGAAGTCCTGTGGGGAGTGCTCAGAGAATATGGGGTATCGGACTGTCTGATTGTGGCAGTCCGCTCCCTGTATGATCAGTGCCAGAGCTTGGTCCGCATTGCCGGTAGTAGGTCGGACATGTTTCCAGTGAGGGTTGGACTCCGCCAAGGCTGCCCTTTGTCACCGATTCTGTTCATAACTTTTATGGACAGAATTTCTAGGCGCAGTCAAGGCGTTGAGGGGATCTGGTTTGGTGGCTGCAGGATTTGGTCTCTGCTTTTTGCAGATGATGTGGTCCTGATGGCTTCATCTGGCCAGGATCTTCAGCTCTCACTGGATCGGTTCGCAGCTGAGTGTGAAGCGACTGGGATGAGAATCAGCACCTCCAA
>NC_084555.2:12410000-12455000 GCF_033978685.3 Nerophis lumbriciformis | reverse complement strand
AGGCGGTAAGTACATCTTTTTTTTCCATCAATACACATCTTTTTTGCACACTATTGTATCTATTTCCATCTGCAGTCCACGTTGCCGCTGCCCCTCCCAAACCTTTTGACTCATTTCAAGACAGCCAGCTATTTGATGCCGAGAACTCTGAGCCCCTAACGTCCTCAGAAGGGGGCTGTGCCTCTAGCCAAGACTGGCCTGGAAGCAGCGAGAGGTCAGAGGTGAACACGACAGCGTCTGCTAGTCTCTCGCGACAGCAGCTAAACAGCTCATCTCAGCGTCGGCGAGCCAGAGGGACAGAGGCAACTCTTCTTTATGGGGTAATTACAGCTTATATGTTGGCATCAGGGATGGGTCCCTTTCACTTTTAAATCGATACGGTGCCAATTCCCGGTACCTGGGAATCCATACGGTACTAATTTTCGGTACTTTTGTGGTAGAATTGTACTGTACGTAGTATACTTTGCATACAGTTGCAATTCCAAGACATTAGATGGCAGTTGTGTATAAACTTCAGTGTGTTGCCATAGTCAATAAGTCGTCTTAGCCATCACGTTGAATGTTATAGTCTTTTCTAATGTTAGATAGATTTCTTTATTTATTTTTGAGCCCTACAAAGTGTTTATACTGCAAGTATTGTACATATTACACACCAGCTGTTTTATTGTAATGTGCATCATAGTTGTAGTTTGATGACCAAATTAGGAGGTTTTAAAATTGCCATGGAAAGTAGCTAATGCTAAACCCAATGTAAATTAGCAACAAGCTCAAGCTTTTTGAAGAGTGGAGTCTTAATGTACTTTTGAGCACTTTCTTTTTGCTTTGTAGGCATGGAAAATTGTAACATTACTTAGAGGCAGTTCAGATGAGTCCACTCTGAGTGCTTGACTGCTTGTTTCCACGCCTAGTGCTTGAACAGATGCCAGTTTGCAACCAGAGTAAGGTATTGTTAATGTAATATGGCACTGTTTGATGTTTCATTAATCGGTACCTGGTAGTACTGACTGTCTTCGATAGGCACCTAAAAAAAAGTACCAAATTCATTATCCATCCATAGTTACCATATTGATCATTTAAAACAGATTAGAGTCGTCCTTCGCCACATTGCGATTTGAATATTGCGGCTTCAACACAGGGCAGAGTTTTTGGGATATTTAAAAAAATAAATAAATAAATTACCGTATTTTTCGGAGTATAAGTCGCTCCGGAGTATAAGTTGCACCGGCCGAAAATGCATAATAAAGAAGGAAAAAAACATATATAAGTCGCACTGGAGTATAAGTCGCGTTTTTTGGGTAAATGTATTTGATAAAACCCAACACCAAGAATAGACATTTGAAAGGCAATTTAAAATAAATAAAGAATAGTGAACAACAGGCTGAATAAGTGTACGTTATATGAGGCATAAATAACCAACTGAGAACGTGCCTGGTATGTTAAAGTAACATATTATGGTAAGAGTCATTCAAATAACTATAGCATATAGAACATGCTATACATTTACCAAACAATCTGTCACTCCTAATCACTAAATCCCATGAAATCTTATATGTCTAGTCTTTTACGTGAATGAGATGAATAATATTATTTGATATTTTACGGTAATGTGTTAATAATTTCACACCAGTGACGTGCAGTCACTAGAGGCAGGTGAGGCGGGGCCTCACCTGCCATCATGGAAAGAAAAAAAATGTAAAAAGAAAAAAAAAAATTAAATTGTTATATGTATGCAGTGATTATACTATAAAGTTATTTTCCATTTAACTTCACCAGTTTTAGATTATTTTTATTCAAAATTGCTGAATTTTCACATTTGCCGTTCAAATACTGAGAAGAGACGGTGCGGTGAACAGCAGCCAGTTGAGGCACGTCACTCAGTGCCTCAACATGGACGGACTCGGCTAACTGCTGGCCTGCTGTGCAGTGAGACTGTATTGCTATATGAATTATATTATACATTTCCATTGTTTAGTTAGCTGAGGTATATAATGTACAGTGTATTTTGTCAACAACTGTATGTGTGTAACGTATTTCTTGTGCTGAGCGATCATAAAACGGCTGCAAAAGACGCACTGGCCGAGGCTCCAGTAGCCAACGCCTCCTGCACCCCCGCCGTAGAATTGTTATATCAACTAAAGCCCACACTTAAACTTTCCACGTGCAAGATTAAATCTATTTAAAAAAGTTATTTCATAAGCACGGTGGAAGAGGGGTTAGTGCGTCTGCCTCACAATACGAAGGTCCTGAGTAGTTGTGAGTTCAATCCCGGCCTCGGGATCTTTCTGTGTGGAGTTTGCATGTTCTCCCCGTGACTGCGTGGGTTCCCTCCGGGTACTCCGGCTTCCTCCCACCTCCAAAGACATGCACCTGGGGATAGGTTGATTGGCAACACTAAATTGGCCCTAGTGTGTGAATGTGAGTGTGAATGTTGTCTGTCTATCTGTGTTGGCCCTGCGATGAGGTGGCGACTTGTCCAGGGTGTACCCCGCCTTCCGCCCGATTGTAGCTGAGATAGGCTCCAGCGCCCCCCGCGACCCCGAAAGGAATAAGCGGTAGAAAATGGATGGATGGATGGATGGATTTCATAAGAATCCAAAAAGTGCAAAAACAATAATGTTCGTGTTGGAGGAGTTGTGAATGACTGCAGGGCCACAACATTAGGTACACCTGCAGACTGCAGGTGTATCTAATTCACAACTCCTCCAACATGAACATTATTGTTTTTGCACTTTTTGGCTTCTTATTAAATAACTTTTGTAACCTATTTTTATGGGCTTTCCTCTTTGTGATGTTAAGTTCCTGTTATGCGCTGTTATACAGTATATGCCTTGAGCTCTTATTTTGAAGGCGCCAAGAGCGGAAGTGATGACATGTTGTAGTGGAGCGGAGGTTTTTGAAAGAAGGTAATAAAGTGGTCCTTTTGTAAACTGGAGCCTCCGTGTTTGTTATTTTGTAGTTTCATACAGTATAGGCGACATTTATAAACCCTCGGTTACACTTTTTTTAAATAGATTCAATCTTGCACGTGGAAAGTTTGAGTGAGGGCTTTAGTTGATATAACACACCCGTCAGGGGGTTCATTAATCCAGCACAACAGCGGCGAATGGACTTTATTTATAAGTAAAGGTAAGACCATAATAAATTTTGTTTTATTAAATGTGCTTTTTTGTGTGCTACAGTTTGTATGTGTAAAGTTAAAGTTAAGTTAAAGTACCAATGATTGTCACACACACACTAGGTGTGGTGAAATTTGTCCTCTGCATTTGACCCATCCCTTGATCACCCCCTGGGAGGTGAGGGGAGCAGTGGGCAGCAGCGGCGCCGTGCCCGGGAATAATTTTTGGTGATTTAACCCCCAATTCCAACCCTTGATGTTGAGTGCCAAGCAGGGAAAAATGCTGGTATGAGCTTTTAAACATAACCCGTTAACTGCTGCCAATCAAATGGTGAATAAGATACTCTTTAGGGTTCATATGTTTGTAAATCTGACTGTGATGAAGTCAGTGCCTCACCAGCCATCAACCTCACCGCACGTCACTGTTTCACACATAAGTCGCTCCTGAGTATAACTCGCACCCCTGGCCAAACTATGAAAAAAAACTGCGATTTATAGTCCGAAAAATACGGTAAGCATCTTCTACAATTTTTTTGGTCTTAAATTAAGTATTTTTAAAGCATAACAATGGCTACATCATTTAAACATATCAGTACTACAGGTGCCTTGGCCACTAAAGGAGACCAAACAATGTAGAACGCGCTGTTCAGTATCGTGTCAACTGATTGGCTCAGCCTCAGACAGCATTACTATGTTGGATTAAAAGAGTGCAGGCATCTGAAATGTACGCAAAAAATGTGGAATTCCACGTTTTTTTAACATTAATTTTTGCGTCAAAATGTCACTCCCGTGCTTTTTTTATGAAATATCCCCAAAATTGGATCTAAACTAAATGTGTTGCGCATTCACCTCAGCTGCAGGTACTCGCTGTTCCTCTTGCCACTAAGCCACTGGTGCGTTTATGGCCACACAAAAAGTCGGACAACTCAAACACCACATAAAGTTACACTATGACTCCTCAGTCATACGTGTGCTTATTCTACTGTCATTTTTATTAATGTTAATTTATTTATATTAACCATGAAATGCTGTTACTAGAGAAAGTTACAGGAATGCACACTTCATCCTATGCTTACATTTCATTGTGCAACATGAGGACGTTTAAGGGGAACTAAATGTGATCTCTGAAAGGGGTACAATGATTTCCAAAGCAGGACCCCCACCCAGACATATTGTACAATACTAATACATAACTTATGAAAAACAAGATTTCTTTTATTTTCATTACAAGTGGGCCAAATCACTAATATTACAAAATAATCTCACGAAAATGACTCCTCTCATTTGAGTGTTATTATAAAAGATTGGTTTGAGACAGGTGTGCTGCTGGTATTACCACGTGTGATGTTGCTCACATGTGCTCCACTGAATGCTCAGGGAGTTTTTGTGTTTGCTCAGACACATGAACAATTAGAGGGAACATTGGTCCGGAGTAGTCCTGAGTTCAATCCCGGGCTCTGGATCTTTCTGTGTGGAGTTTGCATGTTCTCCCCGTGACTGCCTGGGTTCCCTCCGGGTACTCGGGCTTCCTCCCACTGCCAAAAACATGCACCTGGGGATAGGTTGATTGGCAACACTAAAATTGGCCCTAGTGTGTGAATGTGAGTGTGAATGTTGTCTGTCTATCTGTGTTGGCCCTGCGATGAGGTGGCGACTTGTCCAGGGTGTACCCCGCCTTACGCCCGATTGTAGCTGAGATAGGCTCCAGCGACCCCAAAAAGGGGTAGAAAATGGATGGATGTAAACAGAGGTCACAAGACCGGAAGTATATTACCCGAGGGGGCGTGGCGATAGAATAAAGTGTCCAAATGGGAAACCTTTTGTAAGTTCTTTGTATGTTATAGATTTTTACATTACATTTTCAATGATAATAATGTTAATAATTTATCTACTAAAAAAACCTAGTACGTCTGTGGTACATTACATGGGACATGTAAGTGTTAAATAGACAGCCAAAAGGGTTTGGTAGATTACAATGAATCTAAAGGCAAAATATATTGTAAAAATGCACCCAATTGCAGGAAATGTAATCTTGATTTTAAAAGTTTTCATTCGGGGCTTTTTTTTTTTTTTTTTTACTGCCAGCACTTTGTGCCAATAGAAATGTTCCTCTTCTTTTCCTCAAAGGGTGCGGGTGCTCACATGCTTGAGAGTGTAAAAGTGACCAAAGGCTGTTATTTCATGTCTCGACGGCTGTCATTATTTTGAAAAACCTATTTAGAAGGTTTTAAACAGGTTTTTATGACCTAGCTAAGAAAATATTTGATTTGTAACACATTTGTCAATCTCAGACATAAATGAGGCCCACTTTTTGAGGAAGTCCAGTGTTTCGAAAAACATAATCAAATCTGTTTTTCAGAATAAGAGCAGCTCTTCAGAAGAGAGTGACTCTGACATCCCTATTAGTCCGCTCCGTCCAGTTCGCCCGAGACCCGCCATTCCAAAGGCTACGAGCCCAAACAAGGAGGGTGGCTCAACTGTCAGAGATCCCTCCGCATCGTCCGTCTTTGCCCAGGCAGCGTACCACAGCGCCATCCGAGGGTTGGGCAGCGCTAAAACGCTCCTGCAGGGCCGCACGCAGCCTCATTTCTCCAGCACACCGCCGGGCCTTTCATCAAGCATCAAATCAGCTTTGGTTCCCGAGGAGGAGTATCTGATGGATGACTGGCTGGAGGACGATTTGCAGGAGAGTCAGCCGAAGAAGAAGAGGAGGCTTCAAGTTCAGAATGGTGCCAGAGGAGATGACGGTCTACCTTTAACAGTCAGGGGTTCGAACTCTCAGATGTCCTGCAGGAGTAAGAAGTTAACTTTCTTTATTTTCTCTGTCCATATTTTCAACTATGTTGTACTTTTTCTGGTGCTGCAGTTCTGCCATCCACCAGCAGAGGTGTCTCTCTGAGAAAGAACAGCTCAGTGAAGCCTCAGCAGGTCAAAATGACACAAATGCCCGGGATGGTTCGATTGGGAAGACGAGAGATCAACAGGTCACATAGCCCCACCCTGACAGATGACGACATGAGACCAGAGACGCCTCCGCCACCTCAACACATGCACATTCAGGTCAGAACACGAGAAGAGGCTTCAATTTTAATCCAAAAACCTTTTTCATGTTTTGTTTTGCGTTCATTTCAGCCTCCAACTCAGACTTCCTCCATCCCTGCGTCGCTGCCTCCGCCAATAAGGATGAGGGTCAGAGTACAGGATGACGTCTTCCTCATCCCAGTTCCACAAAGGTTTGATGATTAAGATGTTGTACAGCTTTAATCTAAATAATAACAGTGACGCTACATTATAGCGAGGCAGACTCGTGCACTGTGTCGTGGCTCTGCAATCAGGCCGCCCAGCGTTATTACCACAAGTGCGGCCTCCTGCCTCGCCTCTCTCTGCAGAAAGAAGGCGCTCTGCTGTGCCCGCATGACCTCCTGTTGGCCGTTCTGCACACCAACGAGGAGGTTTGCAATGTTTTACTATTATTATGTATTAATTTGGGTTGTCCTGATCAACATTTTTTGGCCATAGATCCGATCCAATTTTGAATCTCGATCCGATACTTCGACAATACATTACAGATCTGAAAATGTTTCATATCACTAACGAAAGTAAAGCACAGTGACACATTTTATGAAGCTTATTCGATTCAGAATTTGTTGGTGTTGTTGTAAATCAGATGACATATTAAATGTGTGGTATTGAATGCTTCTAGGGGTGCTCAAGAAATTGTTTCACATCCAAATCACAACTCGTGTTTATTTTTATTCAAAATCGATTCAACATTTTTGAGAATTGATTAATACATTAATAAATAAAGGCATACTTGCCAACCCTCCCGAATTTTCCGGGAGACTCCCGAAATTCAGCGCCTCTCCCGAAAACCTCCCGGGACAAATATTCTCCCGAAAATCTCGGAGCTGGAGGCCACGCCCCCTCCAGCTCCGTGCAGACCTGAGTGAGGACAGCCTTTTTTCACAACGGGAGGACAACAGGGTGACAAGAACTAAATCATCCAGACTACAGATAAATTGTATTATTATGTTTATCTTACCTAAAAATAAATATATATATATTAATTAAAAAAAACAAAAACGAAATACATTTTTACTCTTTTATTTATTTATTATTTTGCTAAAAACATAAAAATTAATTGTATTTTTATTTGTATATTTTCTGACTCCTTATTACATCCAGCCATAGAATTATACATTAAAATAAACATATTTGAAAAAATTAATTTTAAATTATCATAATTCATTTAAAATGACCATATTTAATTATTAAAATAATTGCTTGTTTATCAACAACTTTAGCATTTTATTCATTACATTTTGAAGCTCTCAGAAGCCAAGTTATGTTATATTCCTTAAGATTTATTTATGCAAGTTTGAAGTATCAATTATCTAAACACAGTTTTGTTTGCATATTTTCAGGATATATATATATATATATATATATATATATATATATATATATATATATGTATGTGTATATATATATATATGTATGAAATACGGCAGCACGGTGGAAGAAGGGTTAGTGCGTCTGCCTCACAATACGAAGGTCCTGAGTAGTCGTGAGTTCAATCCCGGCCTCGGGATCTTTCTGTGTGGAGTTTGCATGTCCTCCCCGTGACTGCGTGGGTTCCCTCCGGGTACTCCGGCTTCCTCCCACCTCCAAAGACATGCACCTGGGGATAGGTTGATTGGCAACACTAAATTGGCCCTAGTGTGTGAATGTGAGTGTGAATGTTGTCTGTCTATCTGTGTTGGCCCTGTGATGAGGTGGCGACTTGTCCAGGGTGTACCCCACCTTCCGCCCAATTGTAGCTGAGATAGGCTCCAGCGCCCCCCGCGACCCCGAAGGGAATAAGCGGTAGAAAATGGATGGATGGATGGATGTATGAAATACTTGACTTGGTGAATTCTAGCTGTCAATATACTCCTCCCCTCTTAACCACGCCCCCAACCACGCCCCGCCCCACCCCTGACCACGCTCCCCGCCCCCCACCTCCCGAAATCGGAGGTCTCAAGGTTGGCAAGTATGAATAAAGGTTTGAGGTTTTTTTTTGCCAATGTTCTTTTTTTGCTAGAATACATTTTTGGATTAAAAACATTAAAAACATCTATTTTTATTATTATTACTGTATTACTGATACTGTTGCTTTTATTAACTTTAGTTTTCCTTAAGTATTAAGTATTGTATTTGTATGTCTTATAAATTCCATCCATCCATCCATTTCCTACCGCTTATTCCCTTCGGGGTCGTGGGGGGCGCTGGAGCCTATCTCAGCTACAATCGGGCGGAAGGCGGGGTACACCCTGGACAAGTCGCCCCCTCATAAATTGCTTTGTAAAAAATATTGTTGGAGTTTGGGTTGCTCTATTTTTAGATTGATTAAGAGCCTGTAATTTTTATAAATTAAATTTAAAAAAATGTTTTTTAGGCAAACAATGCACATATTTGTCAGCAACCAAAAGTAGCCCTTGTAACCTATAAACAGCTTTTGAAAGATTTTATTATAATATAAATACCGAATTTCCCGAAATGTATATTACAAGAATCATGTGGACTTAAGAATCGATTCTCAGTCGAATCATCTGCCCAAGATGTGGTATCCGTATCGAATCGTGAGGTGCCTAAAGCAGTGTTTTTCAACCATTGTGCCGCGGCACACTAGTGTGCCGTGAGATGCAGTGTGGTGTGCCGTGGGAGATTATCTAATTTCACCTATTTATAAATAAAGTTGATTTGACTTGATTTGATTTATTTGGTTAAAAAATATTTTTTGCAAACCAGTAATTATAATCCGCAAATAATGTGCCATTGTTGATTGTCTGTGCTGTCTGAGATCGGCAGACTTACCACATTATACTCTTCCATATCAGTAGGTGGCAGCCGGTAGCTAATTGCTTTGTAGATGTCGGAAACAGCGGGAGGCAGTGTGCAGGTAAAAAGGTGTCTACTGCTTAAACCAAAAATAAACAAAAGGTGAGTGCCGCTAAGAAAAGGCATTGAAGCGTAGGGAAGGCTATGCAGAACGAAACTAAAACTCAACTGGCTACAAAGTAAACAAAAACAGAATGCTGGACGACAGCAAAGACTTACTGTGGTGCAAAGACAGCGTCCACAAAGTACATCCGAACATGACATGACAATGTCCCCACAAAGAAGGATAAAAACAACTGAAATATTCTTGATTGCTAAAACAAAGCAGGTGTGGGGAATAGCTGTCAAGGAAGACGTGAAACTGCTACAGGAAAATACCAACTAAAGAGGAAAAGCCACCAAAATAGGAGCGCAAGACAAGAACTAAAACACTACACACAGGAAAACAGCAAAAAACTCAAAATAAGTCACGGCGTGATGTGACAGGTGGTGACAGTACACCTACTTTGAGACAAGAGCTATAGTGATGCATGCTTGGTTATGGTTTAAAATCGTATTCAACAATTGCGACAATGACTTTTAATTGTCAATATCGGCTGCTGAGTTACATTTTTTAATGATTTCTACTGGTGGTGTGCCTCTGCATTTTTTCAATGAAAAAAATGTGCCTTGGCTCAAAAAAGGTTGAAAAACACTGGCCTAAAGATTCCCACCGCTAAATGCTACATACTGTACACTTTTTCTAACAAAATAAAGTGGCTAACTTAAAAAAAGCAAAAACTACGATTAGCTCCTATTTTGAATATTTTGGGTTTTACCCTTAAAGCTTTCCTGTATCCAAAGACTTACTCATTGACTTTGTAAACAATAACAAAAAAAAAACCACAAATAATTTTGTAAAAACAAGAACAAAAAACAATCAAATCACTTTATTATCATTTATTTACTGATACTACATTATGCACCGATAGTATCGACATCTGGATCGATCACACCTATAATAAATTGAAGCTTTAGCGGTAGTCCTGCTCAGTTTGTGTGAGTTTGTGTGTGTGTGTGTGTGTGTGTGTGTGTGTGTAGCATGCTTAACCATTTATTTTCCTCTACTCCCCCATTCAAGAATCTTAGTTTATTTTCTGCCATGGTGGTCACAATTAGTATCTTAGAAGCAGCTTTGCACTGTGGATAGACTGCGCGTTTTTCGAAGCTTTCTCTCAAATTCGAGCCGGCGTTCTTGCAAGACACGCACCCTCCTGGAATGTATGTGTGTAACAATGAATATAGAAATGTAATTGTGTCTCTCTGAGCGTGCATCTCTTTTGAAGGAATCTTTGACGCGAGTACAATCTTTAGCCACACAATAACTGTGACAGCTGCCGTAAAGTTAGTCAGTTAAAAAAGGCAAATATCAGTCCCTGATTCGATGCCATGATGATCGAGATCGGGACTTCTCTAGTCTTCATGTCCCAAGAGCATTGTGGCAAAGTTAGGATTGAATGCGGAATGTTGCAGGTGTTGGCTGAGGTGTCTTCCTGGGACCTGCCCCCTCTTCCAGAGCGCTACAAGAAGGCATGCCTCAGCCTGGCAGTAGGTGAGCAATCAACACACCTACATACAAACACAAATAAATCATAAATCATAGTGCAACTTCAATCTATGTGTGGTGCCATGCAGCAGAGAACAAGCGCGTCACCCGACTGTGTGAGGTGCAGGACGGCAGTTCCTCCGTGTTGGTGTGCGGCCTCGGCCTGGCCCCGTCCTCCCTCGCCGCCCTCTTACGCGCCCTCAAACTACAGGCCAGCCTCACAGAGCTACGCCTTTCGGGCAACCGCCTCCACGATAACCTCCTCGCCGAGCTGATGACCACGGCTATCACCATGCCACGGCTCTGTCTGCTGGACCTTTCGGCCAATCAGGTTACGGGGGAGGGGCTTGAGAAGGCAGCCAACGCTTTAAAAGGAGTCAGCCATCCTGCATTTCCGGTAAAGCAGCATTTTTCATCCTGATGAGCTTAAAGTCTATATATATATATATATATATATATATATACATATATATATATATATATATATATATATTTTTTTTTTTTATATAGTCTTGCTGAAAAAGTAGTAAAATATACGTGTGTGTGTGTGTGTGTGTGTGTGTGTGTGTGTGTGTGTGTGTGTGTGTGTACACATACATACATAACTTATCAGAAAATGTGATATTTCATTCTTTCTTGGATCATGTTACGACAGTATATGATAGTTACTACTAGGGGTGTCCAGATCCGATATTGATATCGGATTGATTGATTGATTGATTGATTGATTGAAACTTTTATTAGTAGATTGCACAGTTCAGTACATATTCCGTACAATTGACCACGAAATGGTAACACTCAAATAAGTTTTTCAACTTGTTTAAGTCGGGGTCCACGTAATCAATTCATGGTAGATATTGGATATTGGATAATATCGACTTAAATTTGAATGTTCAATACAAGCAGTTCTGCAGAGCGTTTACCTGTGTAAAGTTGGACAGCCAGGTAACATCTAAATGTCCTCCGATAAACACACAAGGTTGGTATTTTTGTGTATTTTAGTCGAGTTATTTACAAAAGGTAAACATTGTAGGCTATAGGTTACTAGGACCTAGCAGCTACACAACAGCTAAGCACACGATAGCACGCAAGCTAGACATATGTAATAAGTGTCCTTAATTGAACAATATTGCAGTCTAAAACACGTCATTTATCAATTATGATTATAGTTGCAAATCTCTCATACATACAAAGTCTCCATGGCCGAAGCATATTAGAAAATATCCAGTAACAAATGTGTCCACATCATTCAACTTACTGCGTTGTGAGTCTCACATAAATATTTATTATGGTCACGAGATATCGCCAAAAGAGCAATTACCGTATTTTCCGGACGATAAGTCGCAGTTTTTTTCATACTTTGGCCGGGGGTGCGACTTATACTCAGGAGCGACTTATGTGTGAAATTATTAACACATTACCGTAAAATATCAAATAATATTATTTAGCTCATTCACGTAAGAGACGAGACGTATACCATTTCATGGGATTTAGCGATTAGGAGGGACAGATTGTTTGGTAAACGTATAGCATGTTCTATATGTTATAGTTATTTGAATGACTCTTACCATAATATGTTACGTTAACATACCAGGCACATTCTCAGTTGGTTATTTATGCGTCATATAACGTACACTTATTCAGCCTGTTGTTCACTATTCTTTATTTATTTTAAATTGCCTTTCAAATGTCTATTCTTGGTGTTGGGTTTTATCAAATAAATGTCCCCAAAAAATGCGACTTATACTCCAGTGCGACTTATATACCGTATTTTCCGCACCATAAGGCGCCCTGGGTTAAAAGCCGCGCCTTCAATGAACGGCATATTTCAAAACTTTGTCCACCTATAAGCCGCCCGGTGTTGTAAGCCGCATCTAACTGCGCTAAAGGAATGTCAAAAAAAACAGTCAGATAGGTCAGTCAAACTTTAATAATATATTAAAAACCAGCGTTCTAACAACTCTGTTCACTCCCAAAATGTACGCAAATGTGCAATCACAAACATAGTAAAATTCAAAATAGTGCAGAGCAATAGCAACATAATGTTGCTCGAACGTTAATGTCACAACACACAAAATAAACATAACGCTCACTTTCTGAAGTTATTCTTCATTCATAAATCCCTCGAATTATTCTCCTTCGTTGTCCGAATTGAAAAGTTGGGCGAATGTGGGATCCAAAATGTCGTCTGGCGCTGTCTCCCTGCCTCCCTGTCTTGGTGAACGTCACGTGTGTTGGCCTTCTGTCATCCACTGTTCCCACGCAGTTAGCAGTCTAGCTTCGAATGCCCTGTTGACACCAATATCTAGCGGCTGGAGGTCTTTTGTCAATCCACCCGGAATGACGGCGAGTATTGAATTAAGCGCGTAAGCGTGTCTCTTAATGTGATGTTATGAGCTAGCAAATATAACAACTACACTACCCAGCATGCAACGATAGTGACGAGCATGCGCGGTAGCCCTGAGAAGCGTTGTTGTATGCTGGCAGTTAGAATGTGGTTATGAGCACGCTGTGAGTAAACGTTGAGAACTCAGTTAACACGCCTCGTCTGCATTATTTATAATTAGACAGACAACACACTTAATAGGAGCCATTTTGGGGTCTTTACATAAACACACAAATGGAAATGAAACGTCACATATCCCAGCATGCACCGCGCGCTTCTTCTACGGGGAAAAAAGATGGCGGCTGTTTACCGAAGTTGCGAGACCGAAACTTTATGAAAATGAATCTTAATATTTATCCATATATAAAGCGCACCGGGTTATAAGGCGCACTGTCAGCTTTTGAGAAAATTTGTGGTTTTTAGGTGCGCCTTATAGTGCGGAAAATACGGTATGTTGTTTTCCTTCTTTATTATGCATTTTCGGCAGGTGCGACTTATACTCCGAAAAATACGGTACCCAACAATTACCCTTCAACTTAAAGGCGTTAGAAGTCCTTTCCAGAAATGAATAAATATGTTTTTCAGGCCTATCCTTATTCTGTTTGAGTAATTTCACCTAATAAAGCCTTTTATGACAATCAACACTACAAAATAAGAAAATGATGTATGATTTCTGTTGTATCGGATTAATGTCAATATCGGCCAATACTCAAGGCTCCAATATCGGTATCAGGAGTGAAAAGGTTCGGGACACCCCTAATTATGACTAACTATCCTGAGACTCATTACATTGCTGTTTTGTAAAATAGTCACACAACTTCACTTAATATTATGATTTTTCCCCCTTAAAATTGTATTGTATTAGGTAAAATAATGACTTTATTCCTATAATTTCATAACTTTTTGGTTGCAAAATTATGTGTATTAATTAAAAATTAATTTAAGAAAATCGATACTATAATTATAATTAATTTATGAATGTTTTGACTAACTTTGAAAATGATGTCATTTTTTTTTCACAAATTATTTTTATAATTTGTTTTCTTTCTTTTTTTAATATGACTGTATTCTGACAATATTAAGACTTACCTATGGTCATGAATTTTGAGTTATGACCAAAAGGACAAGATCACGGGTACGAGCGGCCGAACTGAGTTTCCTTTGTCGGGTGGCGGGGCTCTCCCTTAGAGATAGGGTGAGAAGCTCTGTCATTCGGGAGGAGCTCAGAGTAAAGCCGCTGCTCCTCCACATCAAGAGGTGCCTGATGAGGTGGTTCGGGCGTCTGGTCAGAATGCCCCTTGGACGCCTCCCTAGAGAGGTGTTTAGGGCATGTCCGACCGGAAGAAGGCCACGGGGAAGACCCAGGACATGTTGGGAAGACTATGTCTCCCGGCTGGCCTGAACTGGACAAAGTGGCTGGTGAAAGGGAAGTCTGGGCTTCCCTGCTTAGCTGCCCTCGCGATCCGATCTCAGATAAGCCGAAGTAGATTGATGGATGGCATAAAAAAATCTATAGTGGCCCGTGTTAGGACTTTCTTCCAAATCATAACTTTTCCCAAAAAATATGTCTTTTTGTTGGTACAATTGCATGATTTTTTTAATCCTGATATTTGTATATTTAATACAACTTTACAATACAATTTTACAGGCTACATTTGATCAAGATTTCTTCCAATTGTGTGGACTTGATTTATTGATTAATGTTGGGATAGACTCCATCCAACCCTCAACCTCGAAAGAGACAAGCGTTAGAAAGTGGATGGATGGATGAATGGATGGACGTGTTGGGTATAAGTGAGGCAAAATGGGGTGCGGTACTCGTCTGCAACCAGCTGAGGCACTGTTGACTTAGTCTAAACTAGTTTAACAAAGAAAATGGTGTCAACAATGGGAAGTTCATCTACATGTCTTTGATATTTGCCAGTGTCTGAAGGAATTGGACCTGAGCTTGAACCCACTAGGTGACAATATATCAGAGTCTCTGTCCTGCCTGGTGTCCTCCTGCCCGCTGCTGGGCAAGCTATCCCTGCGTGGCTGCAGCCTCACTTCCCGCTTCCTGCAGCAACATCGCCTGCTGCTCGCTAGCACCCTCGCAGGTCACAAAGAAACACTGCTTATAATCCCATAAGATGTTTAACAGATGGACAATTTGTTGGGGAAAAAAAATGTCTATCTTGCAGGGACGGGCCACCTGAAGTCAGTGTGTCTATCCCACAATGCACTGGGCTCCACAGGCTTTGAGCTGGTGTTGAAAACTCTCCCTCTACACACTCTCACACACTTGGATCTGTCTGCTGTACGAAAGGGGCTGGTTGATTACCCGGCGCTGGAACACCTCGCCATCCTTCTGTCACAGGTATATATTAGGTCCACCAAAATGTTGCCTTTTCAAAGATAATATTAATCCTTGCGCAACCTTAAGATTGACTATGCACACTCAGCGCTGTACAGTGCGAGCATTTCAGTCGCCTTTGCCACTAGAAAAAGGTTGTGCGAGTATTGGGGGGGAAATAAGTAGCACACGTGCGAATACAGACCCTTTAATTAGAGCTTTTCTCCCAAAATAAATCCATCCATATTTGATCAAACCAGAGTAAAATTTCCGCCCCTTTGTATAACGTTTGCAATAAACTGAAACCATAACCAAATGGACAAGTGATTGACGCGAAAGTGTCACTGATCCCTCTGTGCGAATTTTACAGCTGTGTGTGTAGCTGTAGCGAGGCTGTGTGTGAGCTCCAAGTCTTCCACACGGTAGAAAACAAAGTCCTTAGTTGGAGGAACTAACCAAAATAAATCCATCCATATTTGATCAAACTCGAGTAAAATTTTCGCCCATCTGTATAACGTTTGCAATAAACTTAAACCATAACCAAATGGACAAGTGATTGACGCGGAGAGGTCACTGGTCCCTCTGTGTGTGTAGCTTTAGCGAGGCTGTGTGTGAGCTCCAAGTTTTCTACACGGTAGAAAAAAAAGTCCTTAGTTGGAGGAACTAACCAAGATAAATCCATCCATATTCGATCAATCCATCCATATTCAATCAAACTAGAGTAAAATTTTCGCCCATCTGTATAACGTTTGCAATAAACTTAAACCATAACCAAAAGGACAAGTGATTGACGCGGAGGTGTCACTGATCCCTCTGTGCGCATTGACAGCTGTGTGTGTAGCTGTAGCGAGGCTGTGTGTGAGCTCCAAGTCTTCCACACGATAGAAAACAAAGTCCTTAGTTGGAGAAACTAACCTAAAATAAATCCATCCATATTTGATCAAACTTGAGTAACATTTTCGCCAATCTGTATAATGTTTGCAATAAACTTAAACCATAACCAAATGGACAAGTGATTGACGCGTAGGTGTCACTGATCCCTCTGTGCACATTGACAGCTGTGTGTGTAGCTGTAGCGAGGCTGTGTGTGAGCTCCAAGTCTTCCACACGGTAGAAAACAAAGTCCTTAGTTGGAGGAACTAACCAAAATAAATCCATCCATATTTGATCAAACTCGAGTAACATTTTCGCCCATCTGTATAACGTTTGCAATCAACTTAAACCATAACCAAATGGACAAGTGATTGACGCGGAGGTGTCACTGGTCCCTCTGTGTGTGTAGCTTTAGCGAGGCTGTGTGTGAGCTCCAAGTTTTCTACACGGTAGAAAACAAAGTCCTTAGTTGGAGGAACTAACCAAGATAAATCCATCCATATTCGATCAATCCATCCATATTCGATTAAAATACAGTAACATTTTCGCCCATCTGTTTAAAGTTTGCAATAAACTTAAACCATAACCAAATAGACAAGTGATTGACGCGTAGGTGTCACTGATCCCTCTGTGCGCATTGACAGCTGTGTGTGTAGCTGTAGCGAGACTGTGTGAGCTCCAAGTCTTCCACACGATAGAAAACAAAGTCCTTAGTTGGAGGAACTAACCTAAAATAAATCCATCCATATTTGATCAAACTTGAGTAACATTTTCGCCCATCTGTATAACGTTTGCAATAAACTTAAACCATAACCAAATGGACAAGTGATTGACGCGTAGGTGTCACTGATCCCTCTGTGCACATTGACAGCTGTGTGTGTAGCTGTAGCGAGGCTGTGTGTGAGCTCAAAGTCTTCCACACGGTAGAAAACAAAGTCCTTAGTTGGAGGAACTAACCAAAATAAATCCATCCATATTTGATCAAACTCGAGTAACATTTTCGCCCATCTGTATAACGTTTGCAATCAACTTAAACCATAACCAAATGGACAAGTGATTGACGCGGAGGTGTCACTGGTCCCTCTGTGTGTGTAGCTTTAGCGAGGCTGTGTGTGAGCTCCAAGTTTTCTACACGGTAGAAAACAAAGTCCTTAGTTGGAGGAACTAACCAAGATAAATACATCCATATTCGATCAATCCATCCATATTCGATCAAACTAGAGTAAAATTTTCGCCCATCTGTATAACGTTTGCAATAAACTTAAGCCATAACCAAATGGACAAGTGATTGACACATAGGTGTCACTGATCCCTCTGTGCGCATTGACAGCTGTGTGTGTAGCTTTAGCGAGGCTGTGTGTGAGCTCCAAGTTTTCTACACGGTAGAAAACAAAGTCCTTAGTTGGAGGAACTAACCAAGATAAATCCATCCATATTCGATCAATCCATCCATATTCGATTAAAATACAGTAACATTTTCGCCCATCTGTTTAAAGTTTGCAATAAACTTAAACCATAACCAAATAGACAAGTGATTGACGCGTAGGTGTCACTGATCCCTCTGTGCGCATTGACAGCTGTGTTTGTAGCTGTAGCGAGGCTGTGTGTGAGCTCCAAGTCTTCCACACGGTAGAAAACAAAGTCCTTAGTTGGAGGAACTAACCAAAATAAATCCATCCATATTTGATCAAACTCGAGTAACATTTTCGCCCCTTTGTATAACGTTTGCAATAAACTGAAACCGTAACTAAATGGACAAGTGATTGACGCGGAAGTGTCACTGATCCCTCTGTGCGCATTTTACAGCTGTGTGTGTAGCTGTAGCAAGGCTGTGTGTGAGCTCCAAGTCGTCCACACGGTAGAAAACAAAGTCCTTAGTTGGAGGAACTAACCAAAATAAATCCATCCATATTTGATCAAATTCGAGTAACATTTTCGCCCATCTGTATAACGTTTGCAATAAACTTAAACCATAACGAAATGGACAAGTGATTGACGCGGAGAGGTCACTGGTCCCTCTGTGTGTGTAGCTTTAGCGAGGCTGTGTGTGAGCTCCAAGTTTTCTACACGGTAGAAAACAAAGTCCTTAGTTGGAGGAACTAACCGAGATAAATCCATCCATATTCGATCAAACTAGAGTAACATTTTCGCCCATCTATATAACGTTTGCAATAAACTTAAACCATAACCAAATGGACAAGTGATTGACGCAGAGGTGTCACTGATCCCTCTGTACGCATTGACAGCTGTGTGTGTGTAGCTGTAGCGAGGCTGTGTGTGAGCTCCAAGTCTTCCACACGGTAGAAAACAAAGTCCTTAGGTGGAGGAACTGGTCACTAAAAGACCACGTTTTTTTCCACCACTTTAAAACTTGACATAAACT
Organism: Nerophis lumbriciformis; assembly: GCF_033978685.3. Lineage (NCBI taxonomy): Eukaryota > Metazoa > Chordata > Actinopteri > Syngnathiformes > Syngnathidae > Nerophis > Nerophis lumbriciformis. The sequence continues at coordinate 12,436,446 of NC_084555.2, read as the reverse complement.
GCACAGCGCGCTAGTAACTACGAGGGTCGGAGGTAATATTGAACAACAAATGACAAGTGACAAACTTGCCATCCAAACAATACCCCGTTTGTAGACAAGAACATGCAGCTACGGAAGCACATTCAATCTATTTATTCAGCAGAGGGAACACAAACCACTGAAAGACTTAAAAGAGCTGCCGGCCTGATAAGCTAACAAAAACAGCTCAAACTCAGACGAAGCGTGGACTTGCTGGCGTCACACGTCATTAGGCAAAAGGCACAGTTGCACACACTGAAACTTATCCTAACTGCATTATGCCAGATATTTGATTTTTTTTTTTTCAGTAACGAGATAATTAATTTACCTAGTAATTAATTACATTTAATAAAGAGTAAGTCCGTTTGTAATTTAATTACTTTTTTGGTAAAGTAACTATAATGAATGACTTTTTGAAAGTAATTTTCAGAACACAGCCTGTCACACAGCATCATGAAGCAGTTGGTTGGTGTTCCTGGCTAACATCTTTGTGTTTATGTCTTAGAATAATGTTTACCTATAAAAACACCATTGTTAACGGTCAATTATTTTCATGTTGCTACTGACATTTAAACATGTCCTCTTAAACCAGGGCACTTTATTTCACATCGTTCTTTTGTGTTTATGTTAGTTGAAGAATTGAGCATAGCTAAATGTTATTTTAAAGAAGATTGAAGATTATATTTGACTTTTCTTATATTATTTTCAAGGCTTTTACTTTTTATTATCTCAAAACGCCTCTTAAATTGGGGATCCTATTATGCAAAACCTACTTTTCTTACTTGTTGGTACCTTTTTTTGTTTATTTGGGATCCCCAAAAGTCCCAAAAATGTAAAATAAATTCATGGTGGAGATATTTAGTTACGGCAACGAATATTTCCATTTATAGGTTAGTTTATGGTCCAAACTATATTGGAAAATGAGTTTTGGTCCATATCGCCCAGCTCTACACTCGTGTTAGCGACAGTGCTCCCACAGTTTATGGATGTTCTCTGTTTCATTGAGTGTTACAGTAGGCCTTATGATGGCATTGTGTTTATATGTATGAGTGCACATGTGTACGTTGTTTGTTAATAATTATTATTATTTTTTATTACTTTTTTATGTGTTTGCATTTAGTCAAAAATTACAGTTTTTTTTTTAAAAATAATGTGACAATGCAAAATATGCAATTTTTCTAAAAAAAAAAAATTGTTAAACAGTGGCATATTTAAGTTTGGGTATTTACATTCTTGAATAGGTCAATAGTCCAGGACAACATAAATTTTGATTGAGCAGTCAAGCGGATAAAAATATTATTTGTACAGTGCGGATCTAGAATGAGAGAAAGCAAGTAAGACTTTATTGATTTTACGCCAGTCTTTTATATATATTTGCCTTGTTATGTATAACTGCCAGGATCGTTTTCATTGCATTTCCGTGGGTTAATGGCAGTTTGACTCATTTACGCTCGTCAAAGCTATGAGAATTATGCTCATACTTTACTGGCGTCATCTGGTGGCGTAATTACACCAGAACAATATATTCTTGGTTTTCAATTCAGGAATGAGATTCATTTGTTTTTCATGGAAAAAGCATAGCAATATACCAGGATTATAGTCTGTTAAAAAAATAGCCGTTATAATTGAAGTCAATGGGGCCAAAAGAGTTCTCAAGAGAAAGTGTTTATACTTAGTTTAGAAATTATATCCCAGTCTAACAACGTTGCAATCAAAAACACAATTAAATGTAATAAAAAAAATAGTGAAAAGCTCCCTGCCGAAATTTCAGACTGCTAATCTTCAAACTGAACAATCATATGACATAGGAAACGCCCGTTTTGGGCCCTCGGGGTGCACACGGGTTAAAAAATCAATTACGGTTTGAGTTTATTTCAAATATACGTTCAAGAAATTTTATTTCATCTTGGTGTGAATCCAGGGCGCAATTTTTGTGTTTGTGTGTGCATTGCACTGAGATAGCTTAATAAAGTAGACACACTATTAAGAACACTGTTCATATGGCATTAGATTGTTATTGGTTGCTTTACCTAATAAAGTGTACCTAAGTAGTGCTTGTGTATGTGCGCATTAGTCACTGTAAGAAAATAAATATGTGCGCAGATGTTACTAATGTGAGGTAAAAACTATTTTTTCCCTCCCCAATAGGACGACTGTTCATTAACCCACCTCAGTTTGGCAGCTAATGGGTTAACAGACGACAGTGCAGCCACTTTGGCCAGGTGAGTGAGTGGTTCACACACAATATATTTGTTTCATTGGTTCGTAATATCAATTACAGTTTTGGATTAAGAACAATATATGAATTAACTGGAAAAAAAAAAGATTTAAGGTTAAGTGCTTCTTTCATTTTCTTCCCCATAAAAGAAACTGTTTTAATATTATGACTCCAAATACATGGTGTGCCATGAATTTACTAACATAGGATTATTTGCTCATTATTCAAACACATCTTCTACGGCAGGGGTGTCAAACTCATTTTAGATCGGGGGCCACATGGAGAAAAATCTACTACCAAATGGGCCGGACTGGTAAAATCACGGCACGATGATTTAAAAATAAAGACAACTTCAGATTGTTTTCTTTGTTTAAAAATAGAACAAGCACATTCTAAAAATGTACAAATCATAATGTTGTTGGGGTTTTTTTACACTTACATATTTCGGTTAATATTATTCTATCTTTATTTGTCCTTATTTATATTTTCTGAATAAATTATGTGATGAAGTTCATCAGTCAAATCATTGGTGTTAATTTTCAATCTATCAAGATAAAAAACATTATATCAAAATCAAATTACAGGATGTTATTTGTGTCATTTGATAATTTTCCTTACACTGATGTACTAACATCATGTGGTTTATTTTGTGCATATGTAGCATCATCTACAAAGATACAAAGAATTGCTATTGTGACATCTACTGGACACATTTAGAACAGCAGTTTCTTTCATTAAAAAAATTCAGGTACATTTTTATACTTAGCAAACTCATCCTGCGGGCCGGATAAAACCTGTTCTGAAATCTGAAATATAAAACTACAATGTTAAAATTAATTGGCACAGAATTGTTGTAATTGTTTTATTAGTATTTATTTTAAAACTCTCTTTCGCTCTTTTTCACACAAACACACTATATTAGGACTTTTTATAATTTAATTACAACTTATCTTAATGTTATTTTTGCTGAATACACTTATGTTTATTCAAGGGAGTAATGAATTGTAGTTATTAATGTATTTTATATTTTGTGTTTTTATTATAATAGAGTTTTCCAAATTGTCTTATTTTTGTTTTTTTTTTGCAATAGAAGCTTTTTACAAAAGTATATTTTAGTCTGAAAATATAACTTTCCTATTTTTTTACTATTATTATTATACACTGTATATATAATTATGTATTATCTATTCTATATATATTTTTATTTATTTATTATATATGAAGGTCCTGAGTAGTCTTGGGTTCAATCCCGGGCTCGGGATCTTTCTGTGTGGAGTTTGCATGTTCTCCCCGTGACTGCGTGGGTTCCCTCCGGGTACTCCGGCTTCCTCCCACCTCCAAAGACATGCACCTGGGGATTAGTTGATTGGCAACACTAAATTGGCCCTAGTGTGTGGATGTGAGTGTGAATGTTGTCTGTCTATCTGTGTTGGCCCTGCGATGAGGTGGCGACTTGTCCAGGGTGTACCCCGCCTTCCGCCCGATTGTAGCTGAGATAGGCTCCAGCGCCCCCCGCGACCCCAAAGGGAATAAGCGGTAGAAAATGGATGGATGGATATTATATATGGTTTACATCAGTGGTTCTCAAACTTTTTTCACCAAGTACCACCTCAGAAAAAACTTAGCTCTCCAAGTACCACCATAATGACTCACTTCAAAATACAGTAGCGTAGTAGGCCAATGGATTCATTAAAAACAAGGCAGAGGTTTTATTTAACAAGTATATTTAATACTTTTGGCCATTGTAACATTACACACATTTGGAGTATAAGAAAAAAAACACTGTTCTTTAATCAAGTGATTCTTTAGCGTACCACTAGATGGAGCCCACGTTTCACTAGTGATACACTTACCATAATTTGATAATCGCTGGTTTACATTATTTGACACTATCTGATGAGGGTGCTGAATCGCAATTATTTTGATTCAAAATTGAGTCATTTTTTAAGAATCAATTATAAAATAAATAACAAAAATCATATATTTTTAAGGATCATCTTTGCGCTTCGTCGATGCGTGCATGCATCAACAGCCAAGAGGAGCTTTTTTAATCTGTAACTTGTTTTGAAAAGGTTTTAGTATAATTTTTATGCTTAACATAATCGAGAATCTTTTCTGAATGGAACAGTCGCCCGAAGAATCGGAATCGAATCGTCAGTTGTTGTAGGATTCACATACCTGCTATTTGATATTGTTATTTTTTTATTTCTAACTATAGTTTGACTGTTACATTGTTGTGGCCTTGTAATTTTTTAATAGAAATAAGCCGTTTGTGACGCTATGTTGTACTGCATACTGACCTGTCACTAGGTGTCAGTAACCTCACATGGCTGTAGAACGAGCCACTTTAAGGTGATTCTTCCAAAGTTAATCAAAAAGTTAGGGCTGTCAAGGGATTCATTTTTTAATGAGATTATTCAGACTCTTGAACTGTGATGTGATCATGATTAATAACAGGTTATTATTTGCTTGCATAAATAAAGTTTGCTCAAGAAAATACCCCAATATTTGGATACAAATGCAATTTGGTAGTCAGAATGTCTTACGGGAATCTTTTTTAAAGGTGTTTCTGAACTGCAATTGATTCATTTGCTCAAAACCTGGTGACAGTACGTACAGTAAGAATGAAGTGCATATTTTGAAAGTCTTTGCAATAATATAGCAAACAAGGTACATATGTACAGTATATTAATAGACAAAGTAGTAAACATACCCATAAACAACTTTACATAGTGCACCATTTACATCTGCATGTACTCTTCCTTAGTTTAACCAGTTGTTTAAACAAACAGGCTTATTTACCTTTTCAGAACAGCGCTGATCTCCTTTTTTTTGTACCTCCAGTAGTTTGTACGACGTTATTTGTCAACATGAATGACATCTTGCAGCAGTTGGTCCTCACAGATGTTAAGTGGTCTACATGTGGTGGCTGTCCATTTAGAAAAAGGCACAGTTTAATTTATCTGTGGTAAACGCAGATAAACTAATCCAGTTTGTTGTCAATGTGGCGTTCTTGCTAGCGGGCGGCGCCATCCTTACAATTCATGTTTCGCTTTAAGATGCTATTTTAAATTTGATGTGCGTCGGTTACAGTCTGTTGGTTCAATACCGACTAATTACCTCAGTTTTATCTAAAGTTCTGTCGTGTAAATGAGGGATTTCTCATCACTATGTTGGAATTATTAATAATATTGATACTGTTGTTGATAATATTCATTTTTGTTTGACTACTTTTGGATTGTTTTGTGTCATGTTTGTGTGTCCTCTCAATTGCTCTGTTGATTGCTAATTAGAATGCTGCCGGGCCGGGTTTGGTTTTGGAATTGATATCGTATCATTATGGTATTATTGTGTATTATTTTGTTGGATTGATTAATAATTAAACAATACAAATAAAAAATAAAATAAATAAAGTGCCATCATAGTTTGTTTTGAAGGGTGCAGAGCACACCACTCGATCACAGCAATTTTTTTTTAAATTAAAAACATGCGTTAAAAGCCCTAAAATAAACTTATAAAAGAGAGTAAGAAAGTGGGAGGGCAAAAACTTGGGCAGCTGTTTTTAGACACGTCACACCAGAAAGCAGGTTATTGTTTTCTCTTACTCTCTAAAAACTATTTGTCTGCAAACAATAATATTTTACTTATATTTCAAGAAGACATGAACGCAATCGATATATTGTGTAATATTTGATTATTCTAAGACAGCCCTACTATATTAAATGTTCCAACTGTTCTATCAATTTGTTTAATTGCCTTTTTTACTTTTAGGTGCTTTTCCACGTGTCCCACTCTGGTGAATTTGAACCTGTCAGGAAACCCTTCCATCACTTCAGATGGATTTCGAATCATCCTGAACGCCCTCCGAGAGGCGCGTCGACCTCTGACCCTTTTAAACCTTCAAGGTATGTGTCCATGTACAATTAAATAATGCAACATCTTTTTTTATTCAAGGCGGGAAAGAGTCCATTAGTTGTTGTGACACCTTCAGGTTGCCAGGTGTCAGGGCCGTTGGGAGGCGAGGACCTGGACGGTTTAGCAGAGCTCGTCCAAGATCTCCGTTTTTGCTCTCAGGGCCTCAACAAGCTGGACCGGGAAGCTTTAAAGCAGACGTGGACCAACAGTCAGCCTAACGGGTATTTTGTAAACAGAAAGGCAGCCTGCCTGCTCTCCAGTGTGGCCTCCTCGTGAGGGCCACATGTGCTTTACAGACAGTGGCAGGCATTTATTTGGCAATCATGTGATAACCTGCAGTTACATTTTATTAACAAGAGAATAATCGCACATCATTAACATCATCTCCCTGTAAGGAAAAGTGAACTATTTACACTGAAGTGTCTCAATGAGCATGTGTCTTGTTACAACTAATTTATGTGTTTATGAAAGGCATTTTGTTAGCTTTGTATATATCCTTAAAGAAAATAAACTATTAAAGCAGCCCAAGTTTATCATTAAAAAAAAACTAATCTGTTTGAGTGCCTATTTGTATACAAAGTCTACTTCAATATTTGACGTATTTCCTCAAATAGTGGTCTCCGCTCTAATAAATGCCGTATCTCTATAATTTCTTGGGTGCATCGTGACCTTCTTTTTTTTTTAAACACCTTAAATGCCTCAGTATAGAAACATATTTGTTTCCACTGGGATAATTCTGTAATTACTGCATGTATTTTTTAATATAGGGTATAGCATTATTTATTATGCATATTATAACGGTGGAGTAATCATTTTACATTTAATATATAAATATTTCCTAATGAATACTTTTATAAAATGTATTTTTCACAAGGGTTAGACAAATGGCCTTTAATAATCATAATAATAATAACAATCTTGCATTACATACTATATATTACCTTTTGCACTATATTAATTTATATTATTATGTGTTGTCAACTTTTTACTTTTTTATGTCATTGCCTGAAATAAATGAAAATGAATGAATGGCCTTTAATAAACACCATACCTCTAATACATGTTAACGTTCTTTAAATTGCCCCCCCCCCCCCCCCCCCCCCCCCCCGAGGTGAAGTGATTATTTGCATAGAAATACATAATCTATCTATCCATGAATGTTAAATATCACAAAATAAAAAAATTTAAGTAAGAAAATAATATAGACTCCATTCGAATAAACACCTTACAACTGATAAATGCCTAGTATGCAAATACCTACCCACCTCTCTGAGCTATCTGACTATTTACCAGAACCCTTCCCAGTGCGGAATGGCAACTATTGTGATTTAAATATTTGCAAATAAGAAAATTATTAAACGCCTTACTTCTGATAAATGCCCAGTATGCACTGCTTGCCAACCTTCTGTGTTATTTGGTGGTTTACCAGAACCCATCCCAGGATTGTAAAATGTTATAAAATAAATGTTTTCAAATACGAAAATTATTAAAGGCCTCCTCTCTAATAAACACCCCACCCTACCTCTGATAACTGCCTGGTATGCACTGCTTTTCACCTTCCTGAGATAATTAGCGGTTCACTAGAACCTATTTCATTGCGGTATATGAAATATTGGTTTACCAGAACTCATCCCAGTGCGGTATGTGAAATATATATATTTTTTAAATGTGCAAGTAAGACAACTATTAAAGGCCTCCTCTCTAATAAACTCATTACCTATGGATGCACTGATTTTCACCCTCCTGAGCTATCTGACTGTTTACCAGAACCTTCCCAGTGCGGAATGTGAAATATTCTGAAAACACATTTTTGCAAGTAAGAAAATTAATAAAGGCCTCGACTCTAATAAACACCCTACCTCTAATAAATTACTAGTAGGCACTGTTTTACACTCTCCTGAGCTATGTGACGATTTAACAGAACCCTCCCAGTGCGGAATGGAAAATATTATGAAATTAATTTTTGCAAAGCGGAAAATAATAAACGCCTGACCTCACATAGTCGAGTTGAGTGCAGGTGTATCCAAAGTTGTAGCTTGTGGATGTTTGATTGTAAACTCGGATACAACAGGCAGATGTGGCAGAATATTTAAGGACTATCTCATTCTATGCAAAACTCGGCACTGCCTAAATCTTGCGTTCACGTGCATGCAGGTTCAGTACACAAGACACAAAGAAACAAATGTGATACAAATTTTAATCTGTTACATACACTATGTACAATACCGTATATTCTACATGCTGCAGAGGGGGGACAACTTTTTATATATATATATATGTGTGTGTGTGTGTGTGTGTGTGTGTGTGTGTGTGTGTGTGTGTGTGTGTGTGTGTGTGTGTGTGTGTGTGTGTGTGTGTGTGTGTGTGTGTGTGTGTGTGTGTGTGTATATATATATATATATATATATATATATATATATATATATATATATATATATATATATTTGTAAATTAAGATTGTTTGGAAGAAAAAGTGTGTGTGTGTGTATATATATATATATATATATATATATATATAAAATTAGGGCTGCAACTAATTTGATAATCGATTAATCTGTCGATTATTAATCGATTAATAATCGGATAAAAGAGACAAACTACATTTCTATCCTTTCCAGTATTTTATTGAGAAAAAAACAGCATACTGGCACCATACTTATTTTGATTATTGTTTCTCAGCTTCTTTGTAAATGTTGCAGTTTATAAATAAAGGTTTATTAATTTATTTATTTATTATAAAAGAAATTAAAAAAGTAGCCTCTGCGCATGCGCATAGCATAGATCCAACAAATTGATGACTAAATTAATCGCTAACTATTTTTATAATCCATTTTAAACGATTTAATCGATTAGTTGTTGCAGCCCTAATATGCATATATATTTATATACATATGTATATACATATATTTATATACATATGTATATACTGTATGTGTATATTTATATATGTATATATATTATATACACATTTTTATATATATATATATATATATATACACACACACATTGATGTATATATATACACATTGATATATATATATATATATATATACATTGATATATATATATCAATATATATATACACATTGTATGTATATATATATCAATATATATATATATATATATACGGGTATATACATATATAAATATACACATACAGTATATACATATGTATATAAATATATATGTATATACATATGTATATATGTGTGTGTATGTCCTTTATGTATTTTTTTTTTTCCTACACACAGTCTTCATTTAGAAATACTTTTTTGCGATGACAACACGTTAGAAGGCGGCACTCGCTTCAACCGGTGGTCGACAATAAACATTTTACTTGCAGTTGATGCTTATGATACCATAGCGATAAACTTGTGCAAGAATGGAAATGGGGGTCAAGTGTTGACTCATAAATGACCATGAAACGCGCTCTTTGCGATTCTCTGAAGACTCGCCCTGCGTGAAAGACTCAATAGTTTTTTGTATTAGCAGTACTCAAGCTGCTGACCTTGCATTCATAATGTACTAAAACCTTGGAATAGAATGTAAGAAATAGGTCCAAGCGTGCTCAAAAAAGCAGTCAGCTCTATGATTTAAATCCAGTGATCCTTGGTAGCTAACAAAGAGCAGCACTTGTTTTTCGCAGGACGTGCACTCCTGTGGACTTTCTGATGCAGTCAGTTCTGTCTTGTCTCATCTCCATGGCAAAATGTTCTACCTTCTTGCTATGTTGGGGTTTGTTGTTTTTTTTGCGCTTAGATAATGTCAAGAACGTCGCATGGCACAAAGCCTCGCTTCTTTCCGCTCTCCACCATGATGAAGCCGTTGTTGTCCCCCTCACTGCTCACACAAATCTGGTAAGAGAGGACATAATAATTTATAACAGTGTTTCCACACAGGACTGCAATCTCTTTGTGGTGGTTCGTCTTAATGTGCCATGAATCATGCACATGCAATCATGAGGAACTCTGTCGGACAGAAGAATAACTAAAAGTGAGTAAGAATAACAGAAAAAGCTAAATAAATATGTTATAAATACAAATACATTTTCTTCTGTCGCTTTCTTTTGACTGGTCGCGAACAAAACTTTGAGCACCTGTTGCTCATTGAGAAAAGTGATACATGATTTCTTGCCACACTTTCCAAGAAACAAAGACAAATTTGCTAGATTTGTCGCTAGTTGTTTTTATTAAAAAATTTTTTTTTAAATAGTACCTCAGAAGGTTTTGAATACTCAGTAAAGAAATTGGAAACACTGACCCCTCCTGTTATGTCTTATATTCCCTGCTAGACCAGGTGCTGTGAAGTGTATCAAAAAGCGGAGTAAAGATACATATCACCACCTGCTGTGCGGAGTTGTAACGACTAGCTACGTTAGCGCACAGTCCCAATATAATGTGTTTATTTGTTGCAACATATAGTGCTAAAATGAACGTATGAGAAACAAAAAACGTAACTCAAGTTATAGGAGCCATATGTAATAATTTCATGTTTAAGTCATCATTAAATGGCCCTGATATGTCAAAAGGCATTAATATATCATGTTCTTTTCAAATACCTCTATAACTGATAACGGTAGTTCAGCCAAGATAGGCTCATTTCGAAATTAGATTTACAGCCCCGAAATCGTATTGTTTTCATTTTGATGTCCTGCCCTCTACCGTTTGACCAATTAGAGAGTCAGTGAGTGATTGATTGATTGAAACTTGTACTAGTAGATTGCACAGTCCAGTACATATTCCGTACAATCGACCACTAAATGGTACACCCGAATACGTTTTTCCACTTGTTTAAGTCGGGGTCCACGTTAATCAATTCATGGTACAGTGTGTCACATCCAGGTTGCCAGTTACGCATCGCCGCCCTCTTCGTTGAGCTACTGCCACTGGTAAAGTTACTAAACATGTCAGACCTTAGTAAATCTAAAAAACATTGTTACGATTCTCAACTTATTCATGACAAAGCCAGGAACAAAACAAGGATTTGTATCGGGGATGCTTTTGAAAGATGGAGAAGATTTTTTCATCTGACACCAAACTTGCTCATTTCCTCCTTGATGGGTAAGTAAGGCATTTAAGTTTTCTTATTACTTGTAATAATTGGAAATGGATATTTCGTATGTAAACTATATTGTCCAATATAGTCTATGATCTTGTCTAACAAAGCTAGTATGTTCGTGCAACGAATGCTTAGTGGGATGGTGCTTAGCTCCTAGTGTAATGCTCAATGACACATGACTTGACTCACATATGAACTTGAAGTGCCATGCCATTCCTAACTCATAGGGTTCAATATGATTTTGGTCCACCCTTTGCAGCTATTACAGCTTCAACTCTTCTGGGAAGGCTGTCCACAAGGTTGCAGAGTGTGTTAATAGGAATTTTCGTCCATTCTTCCAAAAGCACATTGGCATACTTGCCAACCTTGAGACCTCCGAATTCGGGAGATTTGGGGGTGGGCGGAGTTGGGTGGTAGCGGGGGTGTATATTGTAGCGTCCCGGAAGAGTTAGTGCTGCAAGGGGTTCTGGGTATTTGTTCTGTTGTGTTTATGTTGTGTTACAGTGCGGATGTTCTCTCGAAATGTGTTTGTCATTCTTGTTTGGTGTGGGTTCACAGTGTGGCGCATATTTGTAACAGTGTTAAAGTTGTTTATATGGCTACTCTGTGTGACCTGTATGGCTGTTCATCAACAATGCCTTGCATTCACCTGTGTATGGAGGAAAAGCGGAAGTGACGACAGGTTGTAGAGGACGCTTAAGGCAGTGCCTTTAAGGCACGCCCCCAATATTGTGGTCCGGGTGGAAATCGGGAGAATGGTTGCCCCCCAGGAGATTTTCGGGAGGGGCACTGAAATTCGGGAGTCTCGCGGGACAATCGGGAGGGTTGGCAAGTATGCGCATTGGTGAGGTCACACACTGATATTGGTCGAGAAGGCCTGGCTCTTAGTCTCCGTTCTAATTCATCCCAAAGGTGTTCTATTGGGTTCACCACCAGACTCTGTCATCCATGTCTTTATGGACCTTGCTTTGTGCACAGTCATGTTGGAAGAGGAAGGGGTCCGCTCCAAACTGTTCCCACAAGGTTGGGAGCATGGAATTGTCCAAAATATTTTGGTATCCTGGAGCATTCAAAGTTCCTTTCACTGGAACTAAGGGGCCAAGCCCAACTCCTGAAAAACAACCCCACACCATAATTCCTCCTCCACCAAATTTCACACTCTGCACAATGCAGTCCGAAATGTACCATTCTGGTGGCAACCTCCAAACCCAGACTGGTCCATCAGATTGCCAGATGGAAAAGCGTGATTCATCACTCCAGAGAACACGTCTCCACTGCTCTAGAGTCCAGTGGCGACTTGCTTTACACCACTGCATCCCACGCTTTGATTTGGACTTGGTAATGTATGGCTAAGATGCAGCTGCTCGGCCATGGAAACCCATTCCATGAAGCTCTCTGCGGATTGTACGTGGGCTAATTGGAAGGTCACATGAAGTTTGGAGCTTTGTAGCGACTGACTGTGCAGAAAGTCGGCGACCAATTTGCACTATGCGCTTCAGCATCCGCTGACCCCTCTCTGTCAGTTTACGTGGCCTACCATTTCATGGCTGAGTTGCTGTTGTTCCCAAACTCTTCCATTTTCTTATAATAAAGGCGACAGTTGACTTTGGAATATATAGGAGCGAGGAAGTTTCACGACTGGATTTGTTGCACAGGTGGCAATCACTGGAAATCACTGAGAGCGGCCCATTCTTTCACAAATATTGGTAGAAACAGTCTCCATGCCTAAGTGCTTGATTTTATACACCTGTGGCCAGGCCAAGGGATTAGGACACCTGATTCTCATAATTTGGATGGGTGGCCAAATACTTTTGGCAATTAAGTGTATGTTCATGGAAACGCCGTATAATGAATAACGTCTTTCAATAGGTCATCGTCTAATCTCAATTTGCAGCAGTGATGTTACAAAATGCTGCATTACACTGATTGTCCAGCAGAGAGTGCTCTGACATTGCTTCCATCCTGACATTTTTCTTGAGCATTGCAAACAATATTGTACATTTGCCTATGTAACCTAATCCCTCAACTGTGTTTGGACTTGTCAGTCATTGCTGAACAATGATGATAAATGCTATTCTGGCTAAAAACTAGGAAAGCTCCACCACAACATATCCCACTGGGCATCTTTTAGGTTGTTTTTTTTTCTTCCTCATGCATGCCAGTAGTGGACGGATGCACAATTTTTCCAGTAAAGTTGGGACATTACAGTTTCGTCTAAATTGAGGGTGATTTTGGCCCATTTGCTGTCCTAAACCCAGAAAATGTGACTTGCGTTCTACTCCGTAATCACGTCATGTTCTCGCCGACTACTTCCCTCTGAGTTTTAGGAACAGTATGATCTTTTGTTCAGTGGTTTCTTCTGCACTGGGGAGTTGCTTGAGTCTCCCAGGCACGAGCATTGTGGGAATATAGACCCACTGGTTTAAGCGTAGCCGACATGCAGATTTGACAGATAAGCTGAGTGCGTGGGTCCGTCCTTCAGTTTAAAAAAAAAAAAAAAAAAACTTCAAAAGAAGCTACAGAGAGGGCGAGTCACATAAGTGGGCACAAGGGAGCAGCAGGAGGGTAAGAAGATAGTTTAATCCAGGGGTCCCCAAACTACGGGCCGGATCCCGCCAGCGTCCAAAATCCGGCCCGCGGGAAGTCCCAAATGTGTGTAATATATATATATATATATATCTATACATATAGATATATATATATATATTTTATATTTATATATATATAGTCGAGGTTTCTGTGGTTTATCCGCTATACAGTGCTCAATACGGGGGCAGAGCGTAATATACTTTAAAGTTAGAAAAAAACACAGGGGCTATTTCATCCCTACAAGCCTGTTTTACAGGTTTCCCTGCTCTTCAGGGGATTTTATGATATATATATATATATATATATATATATATATATATAATATAATAACATTTTAATACTATTTTATAATATAATAAAAATGTTATACAATTTTTCTAATATATATAATATATTAAAAACCCCTGAAGAGCAGGGAAACCTGCGAAACGGACTTGTAGGGATGAAATAGCCTCTGTGTTTTTTTCTAACAGTCCATATTTTCTGGACTGTAAGCTGCTGCTTTTTTCCTGCGCTTTAAATCCTGCGGCATAAAAAACGGTGCGGCTTATTTATGGATTTGTCTTCGCTGACGGTCGTAATGTTTTGTATTCGACAAATTTTTTTTTTTTAGAACACACCGACAGACGCTGAAAAGGTGTGTTATTGTTTGTGCTACGGCGCTATCTTTTGGACGAGTTAGCTCACTGCAGGTGCTGTGGGTTGAACTTTTACAGTATTTCCTTCGGTGTAGTGCCTTGAAGTGGAAGCACTAGTGCCGTTCCATCTTCTAGCGTTCATTGCGTTTCTGCTCGTATGTTTTTTTTCATTCATCACTCCAAGCAATGTTTGTAAGTTTTACAATATAGCTAAAACAATTCATACTTACTAAACCGTCATGTTTAATAGGAGTGTTTTTATACACATTTGTACGTGCTTTCGTAATGTAATCAAGCTAGCCTCGTTGGCTTTAGCTAATATGCAAATACCTTTACAAGTAATATTATTAACTTACAATGGCATTATTTTTGTATTATTTCAGTTTCACAAATTCCTCAGTAAATTCACCAAAACGTCAATGCGGAGTTATTGAGTCTGTTTATCTGATTGGAGAGCTAGCTTCCGCAGCTAGTGGGTCCGTGACGATGACTTCCGTTTTGTTTGATCAGCCGTTTTACTGCTGTGTTACAGGCACCGTTTGGAAACAATTAAGGTATGTAAATAAACATTAACAAAATCTTCCTGTATAAATAACTAATTTCACAACGTATACATCTGCGGCTTTTGATCCGGTGCGGCTAATATATATATACAAATATTCTTTTCTTCACAAATTTAGTGGGTGCGGCTTACAGTATATACCAGTGCGCTCTACAGTCCTCAAAATATGCTAATTAGATTCTCAGAAGCAGGACTGCGCCTGTGTCTTAGTGTTCTACAGGGGTTATAACAGCAGGTGTTCTGACGCAACACTTTTGCACAATCTTTGTGTGAAAGACGGTGTGGTTAATTATATCATGTATAATTATGTTATAGGATTGGAAGTAGCATGTGTTTGTATTTGGACACATAATCTTTTAAAAGTACTATTCTACTAAGGTCAAAGTGCAAAGGTATCCACAGGACATTGGGTATCCCATAAGAATGTAGGTGTCAGGTTTAGGAGGAAGATTAAAGACATTAGCAACACCTGGTAGAAGGTCCACAGATAGCGACAGAGGATAGGGGTCGGAGTTCACCTGACTTAAACTAATCATAGGAATAATGACAAGGAAAGATAGACAGGCCACACTGTCCGGCATCAAGATTAGACCCACAAGGAGAGGGGGTCTACAAGAAATGGTATTTAAACACAAGTGTTCCGACAGGACGGCAGAACGAAGAGATTTGGCACACTTCTTTTCCTAGAGCTGCAGCTCTAGTCCGAGGCTCGCTGAAACAAATAAAGCTTTTTGTTCGACGATTCCATCACCCATCACACGACCGTCAAATATACAACGACGGCAAATAATCAATGATTACGTGTAAACTAGAGATGTCCGATAACGGCTTTTTTGCCGATATCCGATATTCCGATATTGTCTTAATTACCGATTCCGATATCAACCGATACCAATATATACAGTCGTGGAATTAACACATTATGCCTAATTTTGTTGTTATGCCCCGCTGGATGCATTAAACAATGTAACAAGGTTTTCCAAAATAAATCAACTCAAGTTATGAAAAAAAACATGGCACTGCCATATTTATTATTAAAGTCACAAACTGCGTTATTTTTTTTTAAACATGCCTCAAAACAGCAGCTTGGAATTTGGGACATGCTCTCCCTGAGAGAGCATGAGGAGGTTGAGGTGGGGGGGTAGGGGGTAGCGGGGGGTGTATATTGTAGCGTCCCGGAAGAGTTAGTGCTGCAAGGGGTTCTGGGTATTTGTTCTGTTGTGTTTCAATCAAACAATCAATCAATGTTTATTTCTATAACCCTAAATCCCAAATGTCTCAAAGTGCTGCACAAGCACTGTTACGGTGCGGATGTTCTCCCGAAATGTGTTTGTCATTCTTGTTTGGTGTGGGTTCACATTGTGGCGCATATTTGTAACAGTGTTAACGTGTGACCTGTATGGCTGTTGACCAAGTTTGCCTTGCATTCATTTGTGTGTGTGAAAAGCCGTAGATATTATGTGAGTGGGCCGGCACGCAAAGGCAGTGCCTTTAAGGTTTATTGGCGCTCTGTACTTCCGTACAGCGGCGTTTTAGTCATAAATTTTACTTTTTGAAACCGATACCGATAATTTCCGATACTACATTTTAAAGCATTTATCGGCCGATGATATCGGCAGTCCGATATTATCGGACATCTCTAGAGTAAACTGTTGGTACCTGTCCCTCCTTCAGCGTGACCTGGCCTTGCTCCTTGCAGCCGATAAACGTCCTGTTACACCTAAAAACCTGGTCTTCTGCCCTCAGCGGATGAGCGTAGGACGCCGGGAAGAAGCCAATCCTGTCCTCAATTATTCCCTGGAACATAGCAAACGGCTGATAAGTGACACATGGCGGGAACTGCAGGGATCACAAGAAGATGTTGCCGGTAAAAGCGCTACGTCAGCGTTGTTTTCTTGTGAAAGTGTCCAAACAGGCCAGATGTCTGTCTATTTATCCACATCCAAATGAGAAGCAGCAGTGTTGAATGCACAATGAGTTAGTTCACGGTCTGTGAGCAGCATGCCGCCTCTGCACTGCCATCTTTTATATCTCCATTACTATCACCACATACACTCAGTGTTGCCTTTAGCTCCGCTCTCATCATTTACCGCTACGCAAACCACCAATTCACCTCTTCCAGAGTTCATTTTTCCGTGCTTTAGCGAGAGAGCAAACATTAGCGTTGCATTAGAAGTGTGATTCACGGCTACTAAACCATTCATTTTTCATAATAGGATCAGGAAGTCACGGTGCGTGAAGGTAATTTAACGCCTACCTTCCACCAATCATCATTGGAGTCGTCAGCGAGCAATATTCTGTCTCCCGCCCTGTAATAAAAAGCAAAACAAATCAGCAAAAAAAGGTAGGACTAATCCAGTATTGGGTCAAATCAAATTGCCTTTTGTCATGTGGTTTGCTGGAAATTTGTTTCTAAGCGCTCCGTCGCTAGCAGGCTAAATGCTAAGAAAAGCTAGCTTGGGTTTTATTTTTGAATGGCAGTTTTGACACACATTTTTAAAGATTAAGCCACCAATCTGATTTTAATCTTATTCAGTTTTAAATTGTAATTTGTAATAGTTGCCAGTTTAAATATAATTTTCTGGTCCTGTTAGGCTAATTTTGTCCGCTAAGCTAACATAAAAGCATAACCTAGTTCAAAATGTTGAAATGTTTTTTGTTTAGTATTTAAAGATAATTTGACCCATTAACAATTGACATTTGTGAAAATAGAAATATGAACTTAAAGTTTTAATTGTGACTTTTAACACAGGCTAGTTAACATATACTTTTTCTGATTGCCAGTGCTTTTCAATTATTTCTGTCACATTTTTTTGTGCAAACTTCATATATGTAGAAATGATACGGAGCAAATGAATTGTTGTATTTTAATATCCAAAGTGGGATTAACAATAATACCATATTCTGACTAGACTGTCGACAGGTATTTTGCAAATACTTTAAACACACACATACACATTCTTGTATTTCTTACCTTCTTGAGACCTCCGAAAAATGCCTACCTCTTTAGGACCACTCTTTCTAAATATATAAAGATTTGTAATTACAACATTAATAATATCTACAAACTATGCAAATTTAAAAAAGGTAAGCTTTTAGTTAATTTTTTTATTTGTAATTGGTTTTTAATCTTCATTATTTGCTTCAAGTTATTACACATATTTATAGTTATTATACATATTTATTTTATTTTTTTAATACATTTTGGCCAAAGGGGGCTCATTTCAATTTCTTACACACAGTTGTTATTACATATGTTGGCCAGAGGAGGAACACTTAAAAAAATTTTTACACACACTTGTTATTTCATATGTTTACCAGAGGGGGAGCACTTTTAAAATCGACACACAGTCAATTTGAAAAATCCCTCTTTTTTTGGGACCACCCTAATTTTGATAGATTTCACCACCAGGGGTGCAAATGAGACATTCTCTATTAGATGCAACGGTTTTCCGTATTGGGACCATGATTTCGGTCCTAACTTGTCCACCGGTCCTCCTATAGAAGGTACTTTTCCTTGTTGATGTCTCAAGAAGGGTAGAAATACAAGAACATCCACACACACACACACACACACACACTCACACATATATACGTATATGTATATGTATATGTATATATATATATATATCTATATATATATATATATATATATATAGATATATATATATATATATGTATATATATATATATATATATGTATGTATATATATATATATATATATATATATATAACTCCTTAGCAATAAGAGCAGATAATGACAGAAAAAAAAGGTGTTTAACCCAAGATGTCATTTGTAACAGTCTGTTTTACAAAGTAATTCTTCTTTTCCAGGAAAAACATCAATGATACGCTTCTGTAATTGCAAACATCTGCTTGAAAGCCACGTTGGCAAAGTTAGAACAGTAAAAAAAGAATGAAAAAAAAAATTTCTCTTCTCTGAACAAAATGTGTGTTTACATAATTTCCCCTCATTTCCAGCTCTTGTGGTTGGATTAAGAGTGTGTTGTTATCCTAGCGATGATCATTTCTCAGAAAATACTGTTCGACCCGAGCACAAAAACAGACAACGTTTCCACGTCTAAATTAAATGTTTTCCTGAGCTGCAGAATTGAGAAAATGGCCAGTAAATGAATGCACCAGTGGAGTGCAGTACTTATAATTATAATCACCACCATGTAATCAGGGCATGCAGAACTGGAAGTGGTTTCAACCTGGATTTTCTCACTTAGTAAGTTAAAGGATTTAGTTATCTTTTACATGCTTTTGTGTTGCATGTGCTGATTAAAGTAGGAACACGAAAGAGCAAAACATAGATTAGTAGGTAGGAAAAATGACACATATCTCATCAAGAGGAAGAGTGTGCTCTCTCAAGCCCAAATCCTCAGAGTAATTTGGTGAGAAGAAATAGGTGCTTGATCAGAAGTACTACACATGATGATTACATGCTTCCCGTCTTGAAGGCTTGCTCCAGCATGTCGCAGATTAGAGCTCATCAAGTGGAACTTTTCTTAGTTAGTATGAGTGGAGATAATAGACTAGTTTTAATGGCGGCAACATGTATGCAGTTTGAAAATGAAGGTTATATTTCAAGAAAAAACTGGAAGAAAATAAGAAAGTAAAGTGACAACAAGATATTGATAAGACTATACAAATTTTCGGTCTTTATTAACACGAATACAGTCGTCCCTCACTACTTCAAATATCGCAGCTTAACTACCGGTACATCACAAAGAAATAAAAATATATAATATATATACATATATACCTGTATATATGTGTATATATACAGGTAAAAGCCAGTAAATTAGAATATTTTGAAAAACTTGATTTATTTCAGTAATTGCATTCAAAAGGTGTAACTTGTACATTATATTTATTCATTGCACACAGACTGATGCATTCAAATGTTTATTTCATTTAATTTTGATGATTTGAAGTGGCAACAAATGAAAATCCAAAATTCCGTGTGTCACAAAATTAGAATATTACTTAAGGCTAATACAAAAAAGGGATTTTTAGAAATGTTGGCCAACTGAAAAGTATGAAAATGAAAAATATGAGCATGTACAATACTCAATACTTGGTTGGAGCTCCTTTTGCCTCAATTACTGCGTTAATGCGGCGTGGCATGGAGTCGATGAGTTTCTGGCACTGCTCAGGTGTTATGAGAGCCCAGGTTGCTCTGATAGTGGCCTTCAACTCTTCTGCGTTTTTGGGTCTGGCATTCTGCATCTTCCTTTTCACAATACCCCACAGATTTTCTATGGGGCTAAGGTCAGGGGAGTTGGCGGGCCAATTTAGAACAGAAATACCATGGTCCGTAAACCAGGCACGGGTAGATTTTGCGCTGTGTGCAGGCGCCAAGTCCTGTTGGAACTTGAAATCTCCATCTCCATAGAGCAGGTCAGCAGCAGGAAGCATGAAGTGCTCTAAAACTTGCTGGTAGACGGCTGCGTTGACCCTGGATCTCAGGAAACAGAGTGGACCGACACCAGCAGATGACATGGCACCCCAAACCATCACCCAACCATGCAAATTTTGCATTTCCTTTGGAAATCGAGGTCCCAGAGTCTGGAGGAAGACAGGAGAGGCACAGGATCCACGTTGCCTGAAGTCTAGTGTAAAGTTTCCACCATCAGTGATGGTTTGGGGTGCCATGTCATCTGCTGGTGTCAGTCCACTCTGTTTCCTGAGATCCAGGGTCAACGCAGCCGTCTACCAGCAAGTTTTAGAGCACTTCATGCTTCCTGCTGCTGACCTGCTCTATGGAGATGGAGATTTCAAGTTCCAACAGGACTTGGCGCCTGCACACAGCGCAAAATCTACCCGTGCCTGGTTTACGGACCATGGTATTTCTGTTCTAAATTGGCCCGCCAACTCCCCTGACCTTAGCCCCATAGAAAATCTGTGGGGTATTGTGAAAAGGAAGATGCAGAATGCCAGACCCATTCTGCCTATATAGAGCCTCTAAAAGACATCCAAACACCTCCATTAGGGTTTTATATACATGATGTAAGTATATATGTAATGTAGTAATGGGCACATTTATAATAACATTTAATATTGACGTATTTTGATCATTTTAAGCATAAGCGGGGCTGCGGGGTATTTATTTAAAAAACGCATCACGTTTGCTTTTTTTTTTTTTTCTTCATCACTGATTATTGCTCACTGCAGACTTTTTGAGAGACAACAAACATAATAAAACTTCACTTATCGTGCAAGGTCTGCTGTCATTAGGATGCTGACTGCCAGGATGTTCCTAGGTTAATTTAGGTGAAGAATGTCTCATAATCCTCACAAAGAAACTGGGTGGGGAACGAGAGCGCTTTTCGTCTCTTTCTTGCCAGTTTCAGGTCTAAAATGGCTCTCAAAGTGTCCCAACTTGTTGGATTACCTACTTAGACGTCTCATGTCCATGTGGGATGCGTAATTTCTGATCTAGGATAAACTTCCAGGGAGCAACGAAGCGAGGTAGCCGCAAACCACTCGACGTAAACATAGGCACGCAAGCTTGTGATCACGGCGCCGCTATAAATAGTTTGTCTGCGTCAGCGCTTTTAATAACAATATCACTAATACTTGCTTAAAATTTATGTCGCGAAATGTAAATGGAGTATTGTTGGCGCTTTTTGAATGGTTATTTCAGATTTTATAGAAATAGAGGAGCTCCCATTTTTTTTATTAAGGATCCCCATGGTTGCCACAACAACCCACTAGTCTTCCTGAGGTTCACAAACTCAATACAATTACAAGTAAAAGCATATAATTATAACTACACAATACAGACATAAATAAAAATTATCAACAAGCAAACTAATTTACAGACTCAGATAAAATATTACTTTCCTTTTAAAAACCTGTTTACTTTCAATGGCGGTGAGAATTTGAGGCAGGTTATTCCAGAGCGATACAGATCTATAAATAAAAGATTTCCGTAATGCATACTTGCCAACCCTCCCGGATTTTCCGGGAGACTCCCGAAATTCAGCGCCTCTCCCGAAAACCTCCCGGGACAAATTTTCTCCCGAAAATCTCCCGAAATTCAGGCGGACTCAGGTCCTCCACAATATAAAAAAGCGTACCTGCCCAATCACGTTATAACTATAGAATGATGGAGGGCGAGTTCTTGGTTTCTTATGTGGGTTTATTGTTAGGCAGTTTCATTAACGTCCTCCCAGCGTGGCAACAACACACAACAACAGCAGTCACTTTTTTGTATACCGTAAAGCAGTTCGTCTGCCGTACACAGCAATGTTGTGACACTCTTAAACAGGACAATACTGCCATCTAGTGCATTTGATGAAAGCACTTTTGTGCGTGCCACACAGCAATGCATCATCAGAGAGGGTGTTCAGCATGGTTCGAAAAATAGTGACAGAGAATAGAACAAGGATGGACAGTTCAACCCTTAACTCAACAATGAGTAGATGAGTGTTATGTGTGTGTATATGTGTAAATAAATGAACACTGAAATTCAAGTATTTATTTTATATATATATATATATATATATATATATATATAAATAATAAAATATATATATATATATATATATATATATATATATATATATATATATATATATAATAAAATAAATATATATATATATATGAAATACTTGACTTGGTGAATTCTAGCTGTAACTGTACTCCTTCCCTTTTAGCCACGCCCCCAACCTCGCCCCCGTCCCACCCTGACCACAACCACCCACCCCCCTCCCGAAATCGGAGGTCTCAAGGTTGGCAAGTATGCCGTAATGCATTCTTCCTCGGACGAGGGAGTACAAAATGACCCTCACTAGACGCCCTGGTATTATGATTATGCATAGTGCTACTGTAAACTATTGGGGCCATGAGAAAAGCAGGAGTTTTACTACTGGTTACTGATTAGAACAATATTAGAGTATTAGCTGACAACCTGTTCTGCACTGTTAGAAGCATGCATTTGGTTAACATTGGTTCTTAGTGAACAACCCAGAACCAGCCGTGCTGCCCTATTCTGGACAATCTGGAGCTTACTGATCTCACCACTTGCAGCAGACGCGCAGACTGTAGAACAATAGTCCCGATGACACAAGACTATTGGCTCCGCTGTAAGCGGACTTTTAATTACGTTTATTTAATATTTAGAATGCATTTAAAAAAAACATCCTTCCGTCGTCATGTCTTTCATAATGATTGTGAAAGATAGGTAAAATTCCCCCCAAAATGCAGTTCCTCTTTAGGCAAACCCTTGTGGACCACTTAACCGATGAGAGCTGCAAGAATCAATCGGACAGCTTGTATACGAAAAAAACTAAACAATAACCAGAAAAAGTATATGTAGGGCAGCCTGACGCAACCTGAACATCATCTGCAGTCCTGGGGCAGCTGCTGCACGTGCTAATGACATGACGTATTGTCATCACGGGGGAGCCTGTAGTGTCTTTGTGTGGTTGTGTGGGCTTTTTTTGTTTTCAGACTAACCTCATTTCCAGGTCATGGTTCTCTTGAGGAACAAAACTGTACAAGGCCACGTAGGTGTTGAGCGTGAGTGCATCTTTGTTGAACTGGCTCTCCTCCAGCTGGACGGCAAACACACATAAACAACATGCCAGTTTGCCTTTAGAGGTGATGAGTTTCACGCAACAATAACACAATGCCTGTCCAGTCTTTTACATCATGGCTCGCGGGTCTTTAAAGTGTGGCCCTGCAATTTGTATTCCCATTTTGCGTGAATAAAGGCATGTAAAATGTAAATTAATGCATGAAAGGGCGCTTCATATGAAATTTTACCACAAACCTATTCCAAGCCCCTTCCTGCTCCGACACGGATAGTAATATAATAACAAATTTCCCTCAAATCATTACCTCTGTGATGCACAGCATTAATGCACTTACCTATCTTGCAAGGTGGAGATACTGGGTTTGATCCCTTAAGGCAGTGGTTCTCAACCTTTTTTCAGTGATGTACCCCCTGTGAATTTTTTTTTAAATTCAAGTACCCCCTAATCAGAGCAAAGCATTTTTGGTTGAAAAAAAGAGATAAAGAAGTAAATACAGCACTATGTCATCAGTTTCTGATTTATTAAATTGTATAACAGTGCAAAATATTGCTCATTTGTAGTAGTCTTTTTTGAACTATTTGGAAAAAAAGATAGGTTTTTATTTATATTTATAAAGGATTTTTAAATTGTTATTTTTAGAATATTTAAAAAAAAATCTCACGTACCCCTAGGCATACCTTCAAGTACCCCCAGGGGTACGCGTACCCCCATTTGAGAACCACTGCCTTAAGGCACTGGTGACAAGAAGCTTGGTTTGCAAATTTAGGACTACATTTTGTACAAAATAATTACCGTATTTTTCGGACTATAAGTCGCAGTTTTTTTCATAGTTTGGCCGGGGGTGCGACTTATACTCAGGAGCTACTTATGTGTTAAATTATTAACACATTACCGTAAAATATCAAATAATACTATTTGGCTCATTCACGTAAGAGACTAGACGTATAAGATTTCATGGGATTTAGCGATTAGGAGTGACAAATTGTTTGGTAAACGTATAGCATGTTCTATATGTTATAGTTATTTGAATGACTCTTACCATAATATGTTACGTTAACATACCAGGCATGTTCTCAGTTGGTTATTTATGCCTCATATAACGTACACTTATTCAGCCTGTTGTTCACTATTCTTTATTTATTTTAAATTGCCTTTCAAATGTCTATTCTTGGTGTTGGGTTTTATCAAATAAATTTCCCCCAAAAATGCGACTTATACTCCAATGCAATTTATATATGTTTTTTTCCTTCTTTTTTATGCATTTTCGGCAGGTGCGACTTATACTCCGGTGCGACTTATACTCCGAAAAATACGGTACCTATCTTGCAAGGTGTAGATTCTGGGTTTGATCCCTTAAGGCACTGGTGACAAGAAGCTTGGTTTGCAAATTTAGGACTACATTTTGTACAAAATAATTAATTATTTGGGGCAGGGGTCTTTGACTGCCGTTGGCTTTGACAGTAGGATTGCTCGTTTGCATCAAAACAGTTGTTTTTCTCACTTCTACCCTGCTAGTTTTGGAGTATAAGTATTTGGGTTTTTGGCACCGGCTGCTAAACGAGTTCTGACCGATCTAAGTCTATGAGCATGAACTGATGAAGACTACTCGGATGAGAGGCGAAACGTCTTCTAAGACAAACCAAACAGTCCAGTTGCGATCGATGGAATGCCCTGAGAATATTTACAGTACCAATTTATGGTATAAACAGTTTTAACACCTGAAGGGGAAATTTAATAACATTTTTCATGTAGAAAATAATTGACTATACAGATTTTTAAATTATCAAAATGTTACTGCTTTTAACTCAGGACTTTTTTTCAAACATTCACATTTAGTAATACATCAGATTATAATAATTTAATCTTGCTCTCTGCATGCATTTTTAAACTGCATTTGTTACGTTCCCTCTGCTTTTTTTGGTGGGGATTTATTTTTTATATTTGCTATTTTATACACTCATTTTGTTTTACCCTGTAAAGCGTATTTTGAGTTTTTGAAAAGCACTCTATTAAGAATTGGTATTATATAACATTAAACTGAATTAAACTAAGTGAGATTTACGACAGCAATTTTGATTCTCGATAAAACACAGAAAAATAATAAGACAAAATCTTAATATATTAAGACGTGTTTTTTCTCAAGATGAAATTGGGTAACTAAATATATCACATATTTCCAACATATTTTACGAATTGTATACTTTACATAAACTACCCAATCTCTGTTGTTTTCTCCCAAGTTACAAAATGGTGACACTTAAAAACACAGAAAGTGAACAAATTTAAATTCTACTTCTTCGTACTCCTTTTTGGACGTGTGGTAATGTAAAATTGTACCACATTGTAACTGTATGCATGATTGAAACAAACTAATACCTTAAATTTTAATGACAAAAAATGCAAGCAAACTAAATATTGTAAGCGGTATTATTTGTGCGGTCAAATTATTATTTTTTTTTCATTAGATTAATCACACTTTTGAATTTGGATTAACCACAGGTTATTACTCTCTTGCTTAGTATAAATTAACTTAAAATAGCCCAATGTTTGGACACAAATGCA
Organism: Nerophis lumbriciformis; assembly: GCF_033978685.3. Taxonomy (NCBI): domain Eukaryota; kingdom Metazoa; phylum Chordata; class Actinopteri; order Syngnathiformes; family Syngnathidae; genus Nerophis; species Nerophis lumbriciformis. The sequence continues at coordinate 12,410,336 of NC_084555.2, read as the reverse complement.
TTTTTATTGGCAGAATGTCAAAATGGGAACATTTTTTAAATGTGTTACTTGAACGCACCACATTTATTTGCTCAAAATGTGGTAACATTTGATCCAAAATACCATCAAGATGTATTTTGTCGTGAAATTTGCCACTGAGCCCACCAGTAGAAGTCTCCTCTCTTATCTTTGCACTGATGAGTGATCTGATCACCGACCATATGACAACGCCTTCCATGTAACCATCCGCGGTTACGGTAAAGGAGCATGTACGGTCAAAATAAATTCCGTGATTATTCTGCGCTTTTTTAATGAGATTATAAAAAAAGGTAAATATGAGTTAACTCATAAATAGTC
>NC_084555.2:12382500-12405000 GCF_033978685.3 Nerophis lumbriciformis | reverse complement strand
TTGGGTCTCAAATTGAGCGCCTCATCTCTGTTATTTTTCCTGCAGCGTCTCTATCTGTCTGTCCCTTAGACGAGGCTAATAAACCTGTCGGTGGACGCGTTAACAGCTCGCCGCCAGCTGTGCTCGGCCCGCTAAACGCCGCATCGTGATGCATTAAAGAATCTTTCCTTTTTGACGGCTGGACTGCTTGAAGAGAGTTGTGGATTTTCCTTGTATGGTTATTTGTTTGTTCCAGTGTCTGTGGCCTATTTTCTCACAGAAGACCAAACAAACATGTTGATATAAAAAAGTAAGCAAAAATCTGCACTCCGGGAAAAGCTCCGGCACAAATTCCATTAAACAGAAAAGGCAGATTTTGATCATTACTGTTATGATACTGTAAGTAAGAGATTAAACCTTTTTTATTTTCCTGTCTTACTTTAGTTCTCTTTGCTGAAGAGAATAAAGCAGCAGAGATCCAAGCAGTGAGGTCAAGGCTTGGCTCCATCAGTGCAGGCCAGTGCTTATGTCAGCTCCGATTTGATTTGTTACTGCAGGAAAAATGAAGTTTCCTTCCATTTCCTGGGAACTGAAGCCGTAATGGCTCAAAGCATTTAAAGCATTTACGACAACAGTAGCGGTTCTAGCTTCAATGGCACGCTCTGCGAGACCCCCCCTTTAGCCGATTTTTGTATCGCATTAACAATCCATTACATTATATTGTATCCATGGCTTCATAATGTCATCTTTGGTAGGTTACCTCTTTGACTTTCTTACTTATTTTAGAGGACCTATGATGATTTTCATCTTTTCTGACTTACCAATGCTGTTGGAATGTTCGATATTCAACAATGCCAAAGGCTCAAGTCATAAGGTTCCATGCATTTTGGTGTGAGCTTGCACGCAGTTTTGGACGCCTCTCTTTGCGAGATTGCAATTCGGCTATGTCAGGGGTCGGCAACCCGCGGCTCTAGAGCCGCATGCGGCTCTTTAGCGCCGCCCTAGTGGCTCTCTGGAGCTTTTTCAAAAATGTATGAAAAATGGAAAAAGTTGAGGGGAAAAAAAAAAATGTTTGTTTTAATATGGTTTCTGTAGGAGGACAAACATGACACAAACCTCCCTAATTGTTATAAAGCACACTGTTTATATCATACTTGCCAACCTTGAGACCTCCGATTTAGGGAGGTGGGGGGCGTGATCGGGGGTGGGGGGCGTGGTTGGGGTTAAGAGGGGAGGAGTATATTGACAGCTAGAATTCACCAAGTCAAGTATTTCATACATATATATATATATATATATACATATATATATATATATATATATATATATATATATATATATATATATATATATATATATATATATATATATATATATATATATATATATATATATATAGTTTTGTTTGCATATTTTCAGGATATATATATATATATATATATATATATATATATATATATATATATATATATATATATATATATCCTGAAAATATGCAAACAAAACTGTGTTTAGATAATTGATACTTCAAACTTGCATAAATAAATCTTAAGCAATGTAACATAACTTGGCTTCTGAGAGCTTCAAAATGCCATCCATCCATCCATTTTCTACCGCTTATTCCCTTTGGGGTCGCGGGGGGTGCTGGAGCCTATCTCAGCTACAATCGGGCGGAAGGCGGGGTACACCCTAGACAAGTCGCCACCTCATCGCAGAGCCAACACAGATAGACAGACAACATTCACACTCACATCCACACACTAGGGCCAATTTAGTGTTGCCAATCAACTTATCCCCAGGTGCATGTCTTTGGAGGTGGGAGGAAGCCAGAGTACCCGGAGGGAACCCACGCAGTCACGGGGAGGACATGCAACCTCCACACAGAAAGATCCCGAGCCCGGGATTGAACCCAAGACTACTCAGGACCTTCGTATTGTGAGACAGATGCACTAACCCCTCTGCCACCGTGAAGCCTTCAAAATGTAATGAATAAAATGCTAAAGTTGTTGATAAACAAGCAGTTATTTTAATGATTAAATATGGTCATTTTAAATGAATTATTATGATAATTTAAAATTAATTATTTCAAATATGTTTATTTTAATTCTATGGCTGGATGTAATAAGGAGTCAGAAAAAATACAAATAAAAATACAATTAATTTTGATGTTTTTAGCAAAATATAGTAAAAATGTATTTAGTTTTTTTTTTTTTTTTAATTAGTAAATATATTTATTTTTAGGTAAGATAAACATAATAATACAATTTGTCTCCAGTCTGGATGATTTAGTTCTTGTCACCCTGTTGTCCTCCCGTTGTGAAAAAAGGCTGTCCTCACTCAGGTCCGCATGGAGCTGGAGGCCACGCCCCCTCATCTGAAAATCGGGAGATTTTCGGGAGAATATTTGTCCCGGGAGGTTTTCGGGAGAGGCGCTGAATTTCGGGAGTCTCCCGGAAAATTCGGGAGGGTTGGCAAGTATGGTTTATATTAAACATGCTTCACTGATTCGAGTATTTGGCGAGCGCCGTTTTGTCCTACTAATTTTTGCAGTCCTTGAACTCACCTTAGTTTGTTTACATGTATATCTTTCTGCGACTTTCTAGGACGTGTTTTATGCCACTTCTTTTTCTGTCTCATGTTGTCCACCAAACTTTTAACGTTGTGCATGAATCCACAAAGGTGAGTTTTGTTGATGTTATTGACTTGTGTGGAGTGCTAATCAGACATATTTGGTCACAGCATGACTGCGAGCTAATCGATGCTAACATGCTATTTAGGCTAGCTATATGTACATATTGCATAATTATGCCTCATTTGTAGCTATATTTGAGGTCATTTAGTTTCCTTTAAGTCATATTAATTCAATTTATCTGTATGTAATATGGCTTTTAATTTTTTGCGGCTCCAGACAGATTTGTTTTTGTATTTTTGGTCCAATAAGGCTCTTTCAACATTTTGGGTTGCCGACCCTTTGGCTATGTCATGACGTCAGAGCGAGGTGGACGTACTTATTTAGACATTTATAGCTCCTTGCCCTCTGCTTTAGGCTTCGAGGAAACACAAAAAATGTAAGATAAAGTATTCTTTTCATCTTATCTTGGCATGCACATAATAACATGACATGCAGTCACATACATACTGGTAAAAAGCAGCTTTTTTTATGCACTCCATGAATCGATCGTAGAGTGTGTAGGTGTACCTGATGTTGTGACCGAGTAATTCTATATAATGTTTATTGTTTTTATTCGACTGTGTCTGGAAAAAAATTGCCTTGACAACTTCTACATTTTCAAAATAAATAAATGATGATACTTTTGTAGAGGGCGGGGCGTAGTTTCATTTGTAATCTGGGAACGCCTCCTGAATCGATCATCTTGCAGACAGACTCAAAAAAATTGTTTTAAAAGTAAAAAATTAGCCCCTTTAACTAAGCAATATGAGAGAGGATGGATGGATGGATGGAACTAAGCAATATGAGAGAGGCCGGTATCCCATCTAACATACATATATGACCTTATAAGAGCTGAGCACGGATAAATATGAATCATTTTCCTCCTCATCGTTGTGGCGCCTGTCAAAATAATTGTATCTAAGTTATCAAAAAACTTTGTGTTCCCGGCGAGAAGACAAAAGCTGTCTTTGATCCTACCAAGAAGAAGGCTTGTAAAACTCCACTGTGTAGGATGGGAAGCAACATGAAGGTTCTGTTTCTTTAATGTATTGTAATCCACAGAAAGATTTTGTCTTGACCCGAGAACTACAAAGCGGAGAGGAAGCAGGACCAGACTCCCTTCCAGGCGACCTTTTCTTTGAACTGTTTTACAACCTCTTCTTTGAACTCTTTTACGACCTTTTCTTTGAACCAACCTTTTCTTTGAACTGTTTTTGTAATCAAAGGCGGTGGCTGTTTATGACCCCCTTCCCTTTATAAACAGCTGTTGCCATGTAATCAGGGAAAGTCCAAATAAACCACGCTCTTTCGTCAGAGCGTGGTGACACTGTACAAGGGTACAGGTGTACGCGTTTCTCCTTATTTGAGCCAAATTTAATTATGTCTCTGTTTAATTCCTTGCTTCTTGTCTTGTTTAATAGATGTCATCAGTGTTTGAACCTGACAGCGCCCCCTATAGAATGTCGCGCTGACTAATTGCCCGTGTTGCCCAGAGACAAAATTTCCATTGTGTATCTAACTGGCAAAGTCTGTTAGCATAAAACCAAACTCGGTCTGTCTCCAAATAGTCGACATTTCAATGACTCAATTCGGAGGAGTTTGTTTTGACAGTTAACCTCACAGTTGAATCGTCCCTCTTCTGTGGGAAGGAGGCGAGTTAATAGCTGCTGAGACTTGGTGAAACTTGCCAGAAATTGGACATGGCGCCATAACGCACCGCCTTGCTCCGGAGGTGTAGTTCTCCTCTTGAAAAAGGTAACAATCCTTCCGCAGGTTCACATAGGGATACTTTGTCTAGACTTCTACTTCCTCTATTTAGTCAAGTTTGATGTTCAGCCTCACAAATTGGTTTAGGCTTTTTTTTGAGGTGGACAAAGTCGCAAATGAGATCTTTGTTTGTTCACACTTAAATGAAAGGCTGTATTCCTTTTATAATTACCTTTACCTAACTTTGGAATAGTCACAAATAGGTGCTACATTACGGACACCTAGTCACTAGTTAGTATACACTACTACAGTTGTGTCAAACGTATCAGGCCCGCGAACAGGCCTGATACGAATAAGTTTGCTAACTATAAAAATAAGCCGAAATTTTTGGAATGAAAGAAACTGTTGTTTTAAATGTGTCCACTAGATGTCGCATTAGCAATTCTTTGTATCTTTGTAGATGATGCTACATATGTACAAAATAAACCACATGATGTTAGTGCACCAGTCGAGGAAAATGAACAAACAGCATAAATAACATCCTGTAATTTGATTTCGATATAATTTTTTTATCTTGATACATTGAAAATTAACACCAATGAGTTGACTGATGAACATTATCACATAATTTATTCAGAAAGTATAAATAACGACAAATAAAGGTAGAATACTATTACCGTAACCACACCAAGTAAGTGTAAAAAAAACAACAACATTATGATTTGAACATTTTCAGAATGTGCTTGTTCTATCCATCCATCCATTTTCTACCGCTTATTCCCTTTGGGGTCGCGGGGGGCGCTGGAGCCTATCTCAGCTACAATCGGGCGGAAGGCGGGGTACACCCTGGACAAGTCGCCACCTCATCACAGGGCCAACACAGATAGACAGACAACATTCATACTCACATCCACACACTAGGGCCAATTTAGTGTTGCCAATCAACTTATCCCCATGCTTGTTCTATTTAAAAAAAAAAAAAAAGAAAACAATCTGAAGTTGCCTTTATTTTTAAGTTATCGTGCCGTGATTTTACCAGTTCGGCCCACTTGGGAGTGGATTTTTCTCCATGTGGCCCCCGATCTAAAATTAGTTTGACACCCCTGCACTACTACATGTCATCATCATGTCTTTTTTTTAATCCATGATTAGACTCATCGTTGACTATGGGCAAAATCAAACAAATCAGATTTGACTACAAAAATCTTTAATCAAAGACCACCCTAAACCAAACATTAAAAAATACGAATGTTTCTCACCTCACAGACGTGGGCCGTTCTCTGTGGTTGATGGTAATCATCCGCCCCGTTCTCGATTACCGTGAAAACTGAGTGAAAAAAAAAACAATCAATAAAAATATTATCTTACATTATAGCAGTCTTCAGGTGGTACTATGTCCCCTATAGGATGTGAGCAAAATAGAGATTACTGTTATTTTACAGCACATTTTTCACATTCTCAGCACCAATCAGAAATGTCACGTATCCAGCTCAGTGGGAAAAAAAGAAAAGGTGCTTATTTGATGGATCATAGCACCCTGACATAGTCCTAATGGGAAGTTTTTCACCGATTGTGTCACGACATGGCTTAGTTCTACCAGCAACTCACCATCATCACTGGGCTTTCTCGACAGTTCCTGCCTGCTGCTGTGAGCCACCGCTTCCTCTGGAACATTATCCAAGTCACTGGTCTGCAAAGGCAAGGTATGAAGCCAAAAATTACCACACAAAGAAAAGTTGGATATCAGGGTTTGTGTCGCACAAAGCGAGAACGACAAGAGTATTTGTTTGTGGAAGGTAAGGCTCTACGGCAGTGGTCCCCAACCACGGGCCGCGGCCCGGTACCGGTCCGTGGATCGATTGGTACCGAGCCGCACAAGAAAAAAAAAAAAATATATATATATATATATATATATATATATATATATATATATATATATATTTTATTTATTTATTTTTTTATTTTATTAAATCAACATAAAAAACACAAGATACACTTACAATTAGTGCACCAACCCAAAAAAGCTCCCTCCCCATTTACACTCATTCACACAAAAGGGTTGTTTCTTTCTGTTATTAATATTTCCGGTTCCTACATTATATATCAATATAGATCAATACAGTCTGCAGGGATACAGTCTGTAAGCACACATGATTGTATTTTTTAATGACAAAAAAAAACAAAAAACAAAAAAATACCAGACTTTAAAGACTATAAAAAATGGGATCCATTACCTCCCTGCTTGACACTCAGCATCAAGGGTTGGAATTGGGGGTTAAATCACCAAAAATGATTCCCGGACGTGGCCACCGCTGCTGCTCACTGCTCTCCTCACCTCCCAGGGGGTGATCAAGGGTGATGGGTCAAATGCAGAGAATAATTTCGCCACACCTAGTGTGTATAAGTGTTATAATGAAGGCAACACATGATGTGTCTATTAGCTGTATTAGCCTACTATCAAAATGACTTTAAAATTCTGATATAAGGGTTGTAATGAAGACAACACATGATGTATGTGTCATGATGTACATTAGCTATATTAGAATACAATCAAAAGATGATGCAAATCTTCGTTGACAGACATGTTGTATTTCAATTTTTTATTCTTCACATTTTTGCAACATTGGAAGTCATTAGTAAAATGGAGGCTTCTCACAGGATGAGATAACTCCTGGAAATTACTGGCTTATGTAGGCTCCAGCACCCCCCGCGACTCCAAAAAGGACAAGCGGTAGAAAATGGATGGATGGATGGATGGATATTGGCCAAAGTTATAGATGTGTGTGTCCAAGTTTAAGGAAACGGCAGGCTGTCTTCTTCTAATGGATTTATTACAATCTTTGCAAGCTGGGTAACGTTTGCTGTGGTCTGGAACAACATGGCACACAAACAACTATGAGAAATAAATGCAGCCAATATTACATACAGATAATGCAGATCTGGGCATTCTGCGGCCCGCGGGCCACATCCGGGCCTTTGTGCATCCCTGTCCGGCCCGCGTGAGGCCAATCATAAATTGCAAAATACATTTTAAAAAGTATCTATGTCGAGTGTGCAATACAACGGTGCTGCTTTTGTTTTGAAAAGCGTTATTTGTATTACTTCCGTGTGGACGTATGCGCGTGTGTGATTGTGAGTGAATGTGAACAGCGGCAATCACAAATTACAAAATAAAGTTTAAAAAACATCTATGTCGTGCGTGCAATACAACTGTGCTGCTTTTATTTTGAAAAGTGTTATTTATGGACGTATGTCCGTGTGTAACCTGTGAGTGAAGGTGCACAGCGACAAGTGATGAGACGCTAAAAAGAGAAAAGTTGATGACGAATGGTGTGTTTTCAACAAGACATGGACTGCCAAGTATTTCATTACATAAATTAAAGGTAAAGCTGTGTGCTTAATGTGTGGTACACATGTTGCTGTGTTTAAAGAATATAATTTGAATCGCCACTACACGACGAAGCATGAGGAAAAATACCGGAATCTGTCTGATGAAGCGCGCGCAAGGGAGGCTGATGCGTTGATGGTAAAACTGCAAACCCAACAAGGACTTTTTGCCATATTTCACACCCCCAGAGATGCAGCCATCAGGACAAGTTTCGTCATTTCTCACAAAATCGCCAGAAAAAGTAAGGCGTTTTCTGACGGAGAGTTTATTAAGGAGTGCTTATTGGACTCTGTTGCACTGATATAACAGGTGTTGTGCCAAATAATGCACCCCCGGCGTAGGTTGCACCCCCTGACGGGAGTGTTATATCAACTAAAGCCCACACTTAAAGTTTCCCCGTGCAAGATTGAATCTATTTAACAAAGTTATTTAATAAAAAGCCAAAAGTGCAAAAACAATAATGTTCATGTTGGAGGAGTTGTGAATGAATGAAATATGAAATTCGTGCTGCAGTCACTGCTGGGCCACAACATTAGGTACACCTGCAGACAGATTTTATCAACTATATGTCAGGCTTGTCCCTGACAGTTTGGTCATGTTTGAGTTTTTCCTCTGTCTGTCTTTATTTCTTGTAAGCGCTCTTATTTTTTTTTTTTTTTGAGTGCTGTGTCCCCTCAGCTGTGGCTGACTGGCACCTGGCCACACCTGGTGTCAATCAGCCAGCTACTATTTAGTCCTGCTTTGCCCTCCAGTCAGTGCTGGAGTATTGTCATTATGATTGTCAATGTCATTAATACTTATCGTTGTAGCTGCGTCTACTTCTGTTCACTCTGCTCATGTCATCGTTCCTTCGTGTCACAGTTAGCGTTTGTGCTAGTTTTAGTTCATAGCCAAGTTTGTTCTCCGCCTTGTGAGCGCCTTTTTTTTGCACCCTTTTGTTTGTTCTTGTTTTAGTGTTACATTTAATCATGTTTTCCTGCACCAATCCTGCCTTCTCTGAATCTTGGGGTTCGTCACCAACAACTTGTGACACTATCAAAATTAATATATTGCAAGTTGACAAAATTAACGTCAGTAGCGGAGAAGTCCGCTGAAAAAGGGACACGATAAACTAGTATCATCTTCCCTCATGTCTGTCCCTCGGCTGTGTCAGGTTCCGCGAGTCCGCGCACACACAGACACACACACCCCCACCCCTCAGCACTCAGTAAGCCAGTGTCGACGAATGTAAATGAGATAAAAATGTTGTCAGAAACGAAATCCAATCATATCTAATTTCATCTTGTAGATTAGGTGTGACAAGTTCGGAATATATCCAACCACAGTTCTTTAATAGCATACCTATAGGGTGGGGGTTTGCTATGAAGGACAGCCAATCAAAGGTTTTTCCTTGTGAGATAAGGAAGGTCAATTCCTCACCGGCGGCGCCAAAACAAAAATGTGTGGATTCAACGTGTTCCACATCGTAATATGTGAACACCTGAGGGAAAGTAGAGCGGACACATTTCATTTTTGATACTATATGATGCCATCAGCAGGCGAGTCATCGTGACATTTACACAACTGTAAGTGTAAGCTATGGATATTTGTTGCTTCTACCACACTCATAAAAAATGATGATGAAGGCATGCATTGTAACTCCGTTTCACAACACACACACACACCTGCTTTGCCAGAGGCGTAGCATAAAAAACTGTTTTTAAGTTTCTCTGTGCAAATGTGTGGAGAATACAGACATTTTGAGGCATGAAGCAGCTGACCTGATGATAAACTAGAGAATAATGTTTTTTTTTAATTATTCATAAGACTACAATATCTTTCAGTCTTGTACATATTGACTAAGGTTAAATTCAGTTCAGTTTCAGTTTCAGTTTATTTCGAACATGCATACAATACAATGTATTGCATCACATATTTCCAGTTGTTTCTTTACAGCACGTCCAAAAAGGAGTACGGAGGAGCAGAGCTTATTTAATCATGCCCCTTTTCATGTTGTAGCAATTTTATCCCATTTAATAATTAGGCCATCTAGTAAAGATAAATGTTGTGATGGTTGATAAAATGTGAATTAAGGATACTTTATTTTACTTTGATTTTTTTTAGTATCCCCACCTAATAGATTTCTACCTTACTGTAATCAAAGGGGGTGCGTTCTTCAGTGACCTTAAGAGCTATACCAGCAGGAGTTTAGTCTTCAGGTGGGACACCCAAGTTGTACAAGTCTTGAAGTTGGACACATAGCTAACAACCAAATTCAATGAAGAAGGCAGCAATGTTACTGGAGCATGATGGAACAGCATGTACACGATTCCCCCCTTTACATTTCTGACTGCCCCCTCATACTGTATATGCCTCTCTAAAACCGGCCCTGATCTAAAGTACAGTCGGGGTTTATTGTAAAGTGAAATTTACAAGCGGCAAACTCATCAGTCGGAGTCTCCTCAATCATCTTTGCACTGACGTATGCATTGCCCTGATCACTGACCGTATAACAACCCGTGCCACCTTTCAGGTAACCATCCGCAATTAAGGTAAAGGAGCATATGCACTTAAATAAGTTTTGTGATTAATCTGCAACTATAATGAATGCAAGGATTTTTTGTGATTATTCATGATTATTATGAGTTAACTTGTTATTTTAAGTAAGTAAGCTAAGTATCGTTCTATCTGTGTGCTTTTAATTGTTTTGCAGCTTTCTTTACTACTTCCCAGACCTATTTAGTAGTCCTATTTAACTTGCAAATCACCCGATCTCTGTCTCACCACCCCTTCCTCAGCTAGCTAGCTGCTAAGCTAACGAAGCTAGCACGGAGAAAGGCGGCGCCGGTCAGAAGGAATCTACTCCCCACACATCGCAACCACTTCCCGGAAGACAGCAGGAACTTCACTCGGTGACAGAAAATACCGTGAGTATGGCTTCCTGCGCTTCGTGCACCTTACTCAAGGATAGGCTGGCTCTGCTAGAGGGCCGTGTCCGCCAGTTAGAGCAGAGTAATCTCGTAACGTTAGATGTTGCGGACACATCTGCTAACCATTTGACCCACTCGACGTCCATTGCATCCGGTCTCCCCTAGAGGGGGGGGATCACCTACATATGCGGTCCTCTCCAAGGTTTCTCATAGTCATTCACATTGACGTTCCATTGGGGTTGTGAGTTTTCCTTGCCCTTATGTGGGCTCTGTACCGAGGATGTTGTTGTGGCTTGTGCAGCCCTTTGAGACACTTGTGATTTAGGGCTATATAAATAAACATTGATTGATTGATTGATTGATGATTGATTTTTGACAGCCCTAAATTATTTATGTAATGACCACAAAATATCCCATGCAGACACGACCTGAGAGGAGATCTGCTTTGTCTAATTTAAATGTTGCCAGTCATATTAACAGAACGCCCCGCCTTGTAGGCATAACACATGCCGTGCATAGGGTCCCGTGATCCGTGGGGGGCCCCGTTTTGCGTGAAGAAGCGCATACAAAATGTCAATTATTGAATGACAGCGCACTTTATATCAAATGTTTTACTGCAAACGTTTAGCATGATTATTTGTTTTGTAAGACAGAGATACTGGGTTTGAACCCTGTTCAAAGTTGATTTAGGAAGGTTTATACATTTCGGGTTTACTGGGGTTAAAAATTGTCACTCTGCACTAAAATAATGAATTATTCAACAATGTATTTCCCATGAATTAATTTTAGTACAAAGTAGGGGGGTGGGAAAAAATCGATTCGAATTCTGATCGCGATTCTCACGTTGTGCAATTCAGAATCGATTCTCTTCTTTTTTTTTTTTTTTTTTTTTTTTTTTAATTAATCAATCCAACAAAACAATACACAGCAATACCGTAACAATGCAATCCAATTCCAAAACCAAACCCGACCCAGCAACACTCAGAACTGCAATAAACAGAGAAATTGGGAGGAGACACAAACACAACACAGAACAAACCAAAAGTAGTGAAACAAAAATGAATATTATCAACAACAGTATCAATATTAGTTACAATTTCAACATAGCAGTGATTAAAAATCCCTCATTGTCATTATCATTAGACATTTATAAAAAAAATAAAAAAATGAACAATAGTGTCACAGTGGCTTACACTTGCATCACATCTCATAAGCTTGACAACACACTGTGTCCAATATTTTCACAAAGATAAAATAAGTCATATTTTTGGTTCATTTAATAGTTAAAACACATTTACATTATTGCAATCAGTTGATAAAACATTGTCCTTTACAATTATAAAAGCTTTTTACAAAAATCTACTACTCTGCTTGCATGTCAGCAGACTGGGGTAGATCCTGCTGAAATCCTATGTATTGAATGAATAGAGAATCGTTTTGAATCGGAAAAAAAATGTTTTTTGAATCGAGAATCATGTTGAATTGGAAAAAAAACAAAACGATTTTGAATCAAATCGTGACCCCAAGAATCGATATTGAATCGAATCGTGGGACACCCAAAGATTCACAGCCCTAGTACAAAACATGCATTAAGTTATATTTGACTTTGATTCTAAAAAGTAAAAAAAAGTATTTCGTATAAATAAAAAAGTGTGAAAATGGTTGTAATGGGAAGTGGTTGGCGGGCTCCAAATAGAATTTACCCTGTGTGCTCCTGCATATTAATACAGCACAAATAGCTCACCACTTCTTTCTTTTGTCCAAAGAAAGCTCCAATAATAACAAAAGATGGAGACCCCTTGTCTAATGGTTCTAAACTTTAGAGGGCGCAATAAATGTCACTTTGTGCACGTGTACCGAGTGTAAATAGTTTGAGAGCGGTTTATCCTAGTTTTTCTTGGGTAGACCAGCCAAAATGTCCACACAAAGAAGACATTTACCCATATTAAAGGTTGGGATGTCAAGGGTGATGTCACACAAACATAGGAAGACAATTTTCATGAGCTTTCGAGGCAGTTATGGTTGAACCCTTCGAACTCTGCCGAGCAACCAGAGCCTAAGAGAAACCGTAAAAAGTACTGTGTGTGTGTTTTCTATGCAAGAGGAAAGCATTTTAAAAAGCACATCAGACCGAAATGTTCCCAGCATGTATCCTCTCAAAGTGATTAGTGCCTTTGCATCTAAAAGGGCCACTGTTTAATGCAGAGATGCAGAGGTGGTCTGAGAATGCAGCTCTTATAATCAGTCCAATTCATCTTGAAGGCTGAAACCTGAGTGTTTGCACAACAGCTCCCTTCATGACTGCTTGGACCAGAATGCCTTTATTGGTAGTGTTTATGGCTCCGCAGAGGTGGTATCTATTTGCTCCATCAGCTCCAACATGTCGGAGGCAGCGGGACCAAATAAACAAAGTGTCCAAGGTGTACCAACAGTCGGATGTATGGGTGCTTGATGTGGTTGTGTTAGGTAAGGAGTAGGGAAAGAACAAATGGGATGTTTAAGAACAATGTTGTATACCCGCGTTCTTGTATTGAACAGTTAGAGGTCTGGTTTTTCAGGGAGACTTCATAAGCATTTATTAAAACAGTTCTCAGGTAATTGTTACAGCGTTGGTCTCACTCCCACAAAAGCATTGTCAATTGCGTACGTAAGCACCACTAGTGGGCACCTCCCAAAGCGAGCTTCTGCAAAAGTGAGCCCTGATGAAGAATTATTCACTCTCTTTATAGTAAATGAGCTGACAAGTCCACTGGGTCAAAGAGTCCATGGTCAAACGAGTGATTCACGAGGGTGGGGGCCAGTCCAAGGCTATCGATGAGGGAAATTTTTGTCAAAAGAATGTGTGTCTAATTAATATTATTATTATTATAATTGAGAAACATTATATCAAAGGCTAGTTCCTCCTTTTCAATACCTATGTACAATTATTTAGCTATGTTTTGACATCTTGAGGTTTATTTGGGGTACACATTCAATGGATTTGACATACCAAAAAACACATTCATGTCTCCAAAACAATAGATCGTGATAGTCAGACCTAGTGTTGTAACGATACCAATATTTTGGTACCGGTACTAAAATTATTTCGATACTTTTCGTGCTTTTCGGTACTTTTCTAAATAGAGGGGATCACAAAAAAAATTGCATTATTGGCTTTATTTTAACAAAAAATCTTAGGGTACATTAAATATATGTTTCTTATTGCACTTAAGTCCTTAAATAAAATAGTGAATATACAAGACAACTTGTTTTTTAGTAGTAAGTAAACAAACAAAGGCTCCTAATTAGTCTGCTGACGTATGCAGTAACATATTGTGTCATTTATCATTCTATTATTTTGTCAACATTATTAAAGACAAGTGGTAGAAAATTAATCATTAATCTACTTGTTCATTTACTGTTAATATCTGCTTATTTTCTTTTTTAGTATGTTCTGTTTACACTTCTGTGAAAATGTAATAATCACTTATTCTTCTTTTGTTTGATACTTTACATTAGTTTTGGATGATACCACAAATTTGGGTATCAATCCGATACCAAGTAGTTACAGGATCATACATTGGTCATATTCAAAGTCCTCATGTGTCCAGGGACATATTTCCTGAGTTTATAAACATAATATACATTTTTTTTAAACGAAAGATGTTGTGATGCCAAAAAATATTGACGTAATCATAGTAGTATCGACGAGATACGGCCTGTACTTGATATCATTACAGTGGATGTTAGGTGTAGATCTACCAATGGCGTGTGTTTACATTTTGATGCCGGTGAGCTACGGTGTGTAGTGAAGCATGTTTAGCTATTCCTCGTCCTGCAGGGATGATACTTGTAAGAATCGTACTTTGTTTGTCGCCATGGAGGCGAGGATTAGTGATTTAGAAGTAGCTAGAACACTGCCAACGGCGGATGGACTTTAGCCGCTAGCCAGCTAGCCATGTCTTAAAGCACATCTTCCTGAGGGCGTTTCAGTGTTATAACCTCACCTTTATCTTAAGTTTTTAAGCCAAAATGCGTCCGTTCTCCCTTTTCTGTCTACACACTGTCTGTTTGTAAGTACTCCGTGATTGTGTGTCGCCGAACATGCTCGTCTGCTCGTAAAACCAGCAATGTCATGACGTGACGACTACGCGGGGGTGGGATGCGGGACCGGTACTTATCAGAGGCGGTATAGTACCGAAAATGATTCATTAGTATCGCGGTACTATACTATACCGTACAACCCCAGTCAGACCTAAAGGTGGAAGAGGCAGCTGCATGTGTGTGCGCTTAATTAGTCAGTTTGACACCAAATTAAGTTCAACACAAATGTATACATCCATCCATCCATCCATTTTCTACCACTTGTCCCTTTCGGGATCATGGGGGATGCTGGAGCCTATCTCAGCTGCATTCGGGCGGTCGGCGGGGTACACCCTGGACAAGTCGCCACCTCATCACAGGGCCAACACAGATAGACAGACAACATTCACACTCACATTCACACGCTAGGGCCAATTTAGTGTTGCCAATCAACCTATCCCCAGGTTTAAGTGTATATTTGCATTCTAACAACAACATACAACATGATTGGGCTGTGGTATGTGTGGCATTTAGTGGAGTTGTGGTCTCTTGAATGCATTTGGCATGCTTGTTTGGTTACGAGAAACTCTTGTTGAGACATAATGTGTCAAATTTGGAAAGATAAATGATCTGTTTCAGGGTCAAATTGCTGCCAAAAAACAACATACATTTCTGTGGTTCCCAATATAAATTAACCATGTAATCTGTACGAACCTCATGAGATCAGTACTTCTCTCCCATCCTGTGCCAGATTCAATCCCAAAAGACAATCCTTTTGTGTTTTTTAATTTCAGTTTATCAAAGCAACGCAGAAAAAGTGCCATTACAACACAAAAAAAACATAAAACAAACATAACTTTAAATGAAAAATGTATAATGCGAAGGTGATTTGCGACAGAGGTGTGCCTGTGCATGTTATTACTAAACACGCATATTTGTTACTACTCAGTAGTAAAAGGTTAACACAATACTATCAGGAATAAGGCTCATTTGGAATTAATCCTTAACCTTCCCCTTGTCCCTTAGATAGTGCTACAGACTACGACAAAGTGTCAAAAATACACCCATAGGAATTCGGATGTCGCTAAAGTCTCACTATGTCCTCAACCCTCGTCGTTTGCCAGCAATTATCTAAAGCAGATGCGACAAATGTTTGTTTAATTTTTTTCTTTCGCCTGTTCACATCTTGAAGAAAACAGACGTTTTTGTTGTTGTTTCTGAAGCAGATCAGTTGACGCGTGTTCCCATGGGAAAAAATGCATCCTAGCGAAATGCCGTTATACCTTGGTCTCGCATGTGTTTCCAGACACACTCCTGACTATAATTACATTACTGATGAGACAGATAAGAAAAACATGCAAACGCGTTGCTGCCTGGTTGCAACAAGCGTTTAAAACAGTGGTTCTTAACCTGGGTTCGATCGAACCCTAGGGGTTCGGTGAGTCGGGCTCAGGGGTTCGGCGGAGGTCAAGACACACCCGACTCATCGTGTAAATAAAAACTTCTCCCTATCGGCGTATTATGGATACGGAAACAGCAGAAGTCAGACTGATTTGCAGGTGTGTAATTTGTTGTGAGTTTATGCACTGTTGGTTTTGTTCTTTGAACAAGGTGATGTTCATGCACGGTTCATTTTGTGCACCAGTAAAAAAAACATGGTAACACTTTAGTATGGGGAACATATTTACCATTAATTAGTTGCTTATTAACATGCAAATTAGTAACATATTGGCTCTTAACTAGTCATTATTAAATACGTATTAATGCCTTATTTGGCATGGCCTTATTATAACCCTAACCCTCTAACCCTAAACCTAACCCTCTAACCCTAAACCTAACCAAATAACTCTAAATTAAGTCTTTGTTACTTAGAATATATTCCCCATACTAAAATGTTACTAAAAACATATAACTTTGTCTTGAATTTGAAAAAAAAACATTTTATTTTTCACTAAAGAAGGGTTTGGTGTATGCGCATATGAAACTGGTGGGGTTCGGTACCTCCAACAAGGTTAAGAACCACTGGTTTAAAACATACAATAAACATTTGAAAACATGGCTTATAAACAGTAGCTGTCAATAATTAATCAATAATTAAGCTTATTAATGAAATTTGTAGGATTTTCTTTGTTTTAATGCTTTGTTTTTAGCAGGCATAGTGTAATGTGAAAAACTTGTCATCCCCCTCGATAGCTATAGTGAGGTCCCCGAGCTCACTTCATTTCGAGGGCTGTGTGGCCCTAACGCTTGGCCCTTTCCCCTTACTGGACGGAGAATTTGGACCCCGCTTGATTGACGTGAACGCACAAAACCAAGTGTTAAGGGCTAAAACAAGGGGTAAGGGGGAGTATTCGGATTTGAGCCTGAGTGTTGAAAGAAGCAAAAAGCCAAAGAAAAAGCAAATGCTTTGCATAATCACTGAACTGAGGTCTGACGCAAATGTTTTGTCTCTTTAAAGATGCACTATCAAATTCCAAATTGTGCTAACCTTTGAAGTTGTGGTCATTAGTCAGACCATCGACTGGACGAATGCAATAGCAACTACGAACTAACTTCTTGACTGTTGTAGAGGTTTGAAATTCAACATAAAGGCCTGATCTACTAAAGGTTTGCGTGTCTTAAAGCACATGCAAACCTAATAGCACACGCAAAGCTGATTTCCTAAACTCGTACGTAGAGGATTGTGTCTTTTGTGTCTTATATGCAGAATATTTGATGATTATTAGAACGCTTGCAACAAAGGGAGGGAGAATGCAAATGCAACTATTTGGCACACACAGTGTGATTCATCAAGACAAAAATCGTTCTGTGGCCGCTTGCCCCTAGAAAGGACGTGTAAACTGTCAGTTTGTTGCTGCTTGTCAACATATATATGGACTGTCTATTCACCAATATCAATCTATAGCTGCTGGATGATTTAAGAGGCAAATTAAAACAAATTCAATTGATGAATTTTGGTGTCTGCTTTTATTTTAATGACTTCTTGCAATATGCATGTTCTTGCGCCTGGAACATTCTAGAACATGCTCACAGTTGGTGCCAGTGTCTCCCATGAGTGCACCTTCAGCGCTCTAAAAAAGTGGGTTCCATTGTACATGCACTGCAGGATTGCTTCTAAAATGCCCAGAAAAAGTGGTACATGTCTGCTGCATGCTTCAAAACATCCATCCATCCATCCATTCATTTTCTACCGCTTGTCCCTTTTGGGGTCGCGGGGGGTGCTGGAGCCTATCTCAGCTACAATCGGGCGGAAGGCAGGGTACACCCTGGACAAGTCGCCACCTCATCACAGGGCCAACACATATAGACAGACAACATTCACACACTAGGGCCCATTTAGTGTTGCCAATCAACCTATCCCCAGGTGCATGTCTTTGGAGGTGGGAGGAAGCCGGAGTACCTGGAGGGAACCCACGCAGTCACGGGGAGAACATGCAAACTCCACACAGAAAGATCCCGAGCCCGGGATTGAACTCAGGACTACTCAGGAACTTCGTATTGTGAGGCACATGCACTAATCCCTGTGCCACCGTGCTGCTTTAAAACATACTGTAGCAAAATGCCACAAGTAGGAGCATCATAACATGAATGTGCAGTAAATGAGTGTCTCCATGGGGACAGCCGTTTAGTACACGCAAAAACCTAATTTCAACTGCACCAGTTGTTAATTGTACACACAGTTTTAATAGATTACACGCAACGAACTCACTCATAGTACACGCAATTTTATAATTTGCACACACTGTTTAGCGTGTGGTTGTTTGGATCTTAGTAGATCAGGCCCTAAATGTCTAAATTTGATCACAAAAGATAACCTTCTGCACGTTCTTACCGAGTTTCCTTGGGGAGATTCCGAGCCACTGGCCCTCTTGGCCTTTTGAGCCAAAGACGTCCCAAACCTCAGGGCCTCGTAGACGGGGTCTACCTTATTGCCACAAGCTGTACAGGAGCACAAAAATTGATAAATGCCTGAGAAAGAGAGCAACATTGACGACAGTATTGTATTACGGAGAATTAAGCTGCTCACCAATGGGCATGACTTCTTTGATGCAGCCGTACTGTTCCTGGATCAGTAACGGGGAGCTGTAGTATCGCCGAAACCCTTTTGGCTGCGAAGGCATAGGGAAACAGCGGGAAAATTAGTGGCAAGCTTTGGAGGACTGGTTAATACACATGTTATATCCATCCTTCAAGTTCTGGGATAATTGGACAAAGAGTGAAGGGTTACCTTTTTCTGCTTTTTTTGACCCTAAACAAGATTTAGGTAGTGACGCCATTTCTAGGTCTGGTTTGATAAAGTTGCAAATTAAATTGAACCCTCTACGGCTCCAAATCTCACTATTTACTTAAAAATATAAACACTGCACATCTCAATCAACTTGAACGTGGTCAGTGCCTTCCCGAGCATGTGCCCAAATCAACCGCATAGAGTGTTTATGCCAGCTGGAGCCAGACCTGGATTCATGTTTGATGTTTTGGACAATGGCAACATTACAGATCTGTTGATTGATTGATTGATTGAAGCTTTTATTAGTAGATTGCACAGTGCAGTAAATATTCCGTACAATTGACCACTAAATGGTAACACCCGAATAGGTTATTCAACTTGTTTAAGTCGGGGTCCACGTAAATCAATTTATGGTAAGTGTATGTCTTCCCACTAACCCCGTGAACCAACTTTGGTGTTATTTGAGGGATGATGCAAATGTATTCTATTGATATGGCCTGTATGTACAGTAACTGTAGACCTTAAGAATGTAAAGTAATAGCACAGTCTACACAGTGAGATGTCTGTGGATGGTCTCATTCATCCAGGTCATTGTTTTCTCAAGGCATTTAATTTATATCAACAGGACTGTTCAGTTTGTTCTAATATTGATCATGATACATGCAACACTTCATGCCTGTTATTTCAACTACAAACACGGTTGAGCTAGATGTGTACAAACAAAACATGAAATGTGGGGTAATACTTTAAATATACTGTAATATGATTGTTCATGTTTTTTAGTTAGTACAGATTGGTGTCCTATCGCATTGTGTTGCGTATTACAAACTCAAAAGCGATTCAGGTGCTAACGCAGAAGCTAGTGCCGATGCAAAGCGATGTGTTACTATGCTAGAAAAACAGTACCTCAATGTTTGCTCTTACAGCTGCCAGGCTGGTGACAGGCCCAAACATGAGGGAAAACATTTCTCCCATCCTCTCCTCTCTTCACTGGCTCCCAGTGAAGCGCAGAGTGAAATTTAAGATCGTCACTTATGTCTTCAAAGCGCTCAATGGTCTCGCCCCAGCTTACATTAAAGATCTCCTGGACCAACCCACCAGCTCCAGGCTTGGTCGTTGCCTTAGATCGGACAACCAGATGACACTGAAGGTCCCACGGTCAAACCTAGTGACAAAGGGAGACCGTGCTTTCTCAGTGATGGCACCTCGGCTATGGAATAAGCTCCCTCTGAATATTAAGTCCGCCACCACTCTGAACTCTTTTAGAGCACAGCTTAAAACTCACCTCTTTACCGCAGATGACTTTTGATTTATGTGTTCATTGTGAGTCTTAAATGTTTAGTTTAGATTCCTTTGTGTGTCTCAGTCTCTGTTTCTGTTTTTTTTGTTTCTCCACTTGGTCTGCGCCCCGGGCTGATGTAACAGTTGGTTGGGGGCGCATAATAAATGAAAATAACATAACATAACATAACAATAACAATGTTGCTACAGCTTGGTTAATATACAGGTTACGGAACGTAAATTAAGTATTGTTCGCGGTTTTTGGATGGATTTTTAGAGTGAAAGGTTTGCTTCCATCAGCTGCATTGCCAGCCATCTAGAACGAGCAGATTATTACATATTAGAATGCAAAAAAAACCATGTGTTTTTGTCGCTCATAAACACTGAACAATAGACAAAATTCCCTAAAAAAGTGCAGCTCCCCTTTAACAGACACAATTCACTTTGCACACGTTTAGTAGATCAGCTTTGTGTGTGCTATCAAGTTTGCACGCAAACCGACAGTAAATCAGTCCCTTAGACTTAGATTGGTCAGATTCAGTCTAGACTGAATTGACTAGATCTGACCAACTTAGACTAAATTGACTAGGTCAGATCTAGTTGATACTAAATTGACTAGATCTGAGCAATCTATGAATATGAACTGATGAAGCCTGGTCGAATGAGAGGGGAAAGGTCTTCGAAGATGAACTGAACAGTCTAGTTGTGATCGATTGAATGCCCTAAGAACACACAGTGACTGCGAGGAAAACCTTCATTTGTTTCTGAATGCATCCATTCAGCCAGAAATAATCTTTCTAGGCAATAATATTGTCTGTAATTGATAAGCATTGTGACTTTGATGGCTTTTCAGAAATGAGAGGTTCGTTAGGGTCGGGAAAAGTAAACTCTAACTAAAACTACTAAGGCTACTGACACTAGCAACACAACTCTCTAATGAGAAGCTGCAAAGCAAGACCACGCTTCAAATGTAGTCATAGAAATAGTTTCAGTTACTGAGCAAGATAATGGAAAAATGATGTGGATGAGCACACAGAATTCCACCTCCTGAAATTGCTTTACATCTGAATTAAAAGAATGAGAGCGATTACAGTCTTAAATCATGCATGACCGTCATAAATCATCAGCCTATTCCACGGATGACAGTCAACAGTGGAAAAAGTGCAAGCTAAAGTTTTGACTGGGATTCGGAGTTCTTTTTCATAAGCCTGGTTTTACGAGTCAAGGTCTTCAGACATGTATTATTCACCTGCTCCATATGTTATGTCAGTGCATGTTTTTTGGCAGCCACTTCCCCAGTTATGTGAGAGGCAAGGCACCAAAGTGAACAACAAAACCATGACAGATTTGTCAACTATTTCATTCGTGTCATTGTATTAGAGTAACATACGAACAGCTTTGTGTTGGATCTCATTAGAATGTTGCAGGTGTACCTAATGTCGTGGCCCGTTGCACGTATAGCGACAGAGAGGGTTTCTCAGGACTAACAAGCACGCCTGCAAGAAGCGTCCAAGTTTAGAGTTGAATTTAGAGCTCTGTCCCGCTGGGGAAATTTTTGTCCGCTTTGACCTCGCGACCTCATTTTCCACTCCTGAGAGCCGATCACATCATCGGGCCCTTCCCCGCTCATCGCTTTATTGGAAAGATGTCCTGACGGGATACACCGGATCAGCAATTTCACAAAATTTAATTTCTTATAAAAAATGGTTATCATTGATTCCTTATGTTATCACCGTTCAGTTAAAAAAAAAAAAAACATACAAGGGCGCAAACATGCAGTATAATCGAGCAAGGAACAGAGTTTACTTACAGCAGTCCTTCTCAAATAGTGGGGCGGGCCCCCCTGTGGGGGTGCGTTGCAATGCCTGGGGGGGAGTGTGACCTCGGGGAACATGCTTTTTTTGCCGTAACAGAATATGAAGCGTACCTAGTACTTGGACAAGGAAAGACCTGTGTGTTGTTTCCTTTAAATGTTGATAAGCCTACATTGTTATGCAGAGGTATAGTTAGACATTTTTTATAGACAAATTATACTCTTTGTAGTCACGGCGGAGAGTGGAAATATGTATATATTTGTGTATGTATATGTGTATATATATTGTGTATATATATGTATATGTCTATGTACATATATGTATATATGTATATGTATGTGTATGTGTATATGTATATATATATATATATATATATATATATATATATATATATATATATATATATACATATACATATACAGGTAAAAGCCAGTAAATTAGAATATTTTGAAAAACTTGAT